>NC_092723.1:81223895-81519103 GCF_047496885.1 Scyliorhinus torazame | reverse complement strand
CCCCCATTCCCCTCCTTCCACATTCCCCTCCTGCCCCCATTCCCCTCCTGCCCATTCCCCTCCTTCCCCCATTCCCCTCCTTCCCCATTCCCCTCCATTCCCCCCTTCCCCCATTCCCCTCCATCCTCCATCCCCCTCCTTTCCCCCTGTCCCCTCCTTCCCCATTCCACTCCTTCCCCCATTCCCCTCCTTTCCCCCATTCCCCTCCTTCCCCAATTCCCCTCCTTCCCCCATTCCCCTGCTTTCCCCCATTCCCCTCCTTCCCCATTCCCCTCCTTTCCCTCATCCCCCTCCTTCCCCCAATTCCCTCCTTTCCCCATTTCCCTCCTTCCCCCATTCCCCTCCTTCCCCCATCCCCCTCCTTTCCCCCATTCCCCTCCTTCCCCCATTCCCCTCCTTCCCCATCCCCATCCTTCCCCCAATTCCCTCCTTTCCCCATTCCCTCCTTCCCCCATTCCCCTCCTTCCCCCATTTCCGTCCTTCTCCCATTTCCCTCCTTCCCCCCATTCCCCTCCTTCCCCCCATTCCCCTCCTTCCCCCCATTCCCCTTCTTTCCCATTCCCCTCCTTTCCCCCAATTCCCTCCTTCGCCCATTTCCCTCCTTCCCCCATTCCCCGCCTTCCCCCTTCCTCCCATTCGCCTCCTTCCCCCATTCCCCTCCTTCCCATTCCCCTCCTTCCCCATTCCCCTCAATCCCCCATTCCCCTCCAACCTCCATTCCCCTCCTTTCCCCCAGTCCCCTCCTTCCCTCATTCCACTCCTTCCCCCATTCCCCTCCTTCCCCCATTCCCCTCCTCCCCATTCCCCTCCTCCCCATTCCCCTCCTTCCCCATTCCCCTCCTGCCCCCATTCCCCTCCTTCCCCCATTCCCCTCCTTCCCCCATTCCCCTCCTTCCCCCATTCCCTCCTTCCCCATTCCCCTCCATCCCCCATTCCCCTCCTTTCCCCCAGTCCCCTCCTTTCCCCCTTCCCCCATTCCCCTCCTTCCCTCATTCCACTCCTTCCCCCATTCCCCTCCTTCCCCCATTCCCCTCCTCCCCATTCCCCTCCTCCCCATTCCCTCCTTCCCCATTCCCCTCCTGCCCCCATTCCCCTCCTTCCCCCATTCCCCTCCATCCCCCATTCCCCTCCTTTCCCCCAGTCCCCTCCTTTCCCCCTTCCCCCATTCCCCTCCATCCTCCATTCCCCTCCTTTCCCCCAGTCCCCTCCTTCCCCCATTCCACTCCTGCCCCCATTCCCCTCCTTCCCCATTCCCCTCCTTCCCCCATTCCACTCCTTCCCCATTCCCCTCCATCCCCCATTCCCCTCCTTTCCCCCAGTCCCCTCCTTTCCCCCTTCCCCCATTCCCCTCCATCCTCCATTCCCTCCTTTCCCCCAGTCCCCTCCTTCCCTCATTCCACTCCTTCCCCATTCCCCTCCTTCCCCCATTCCCCTCCTCCCCCATTCCCCTCCTCCACATTCCTCTCCTCCCCCATTCCCCTCCTTCCACATTCCCCTCCTGCCCCCATTCCCCTCCTTCCCCATCCCCCTCCTTTCCCCCATTCCCATCCTTCCCCCATTCCCCTCCTTCCCCCATTCCCCTCCTTTCCCATTCCCCTCTTTTCCCCCATTCCCTCCTTTCCCCGTTTCCCTCCTTCCCGATTCCCTCCTTTCCCCCATTCCCATCCTTCCCCCATTCCCCTCCTTCCCCCATTCTCCTCCTTCCCCTCCTTTCCCCCATTTCCCTCCTTCCCCCATTCCCCTCCTTCCCCATTCCCCTCCTTTCTCCCATTCCCCTCCTTCCCCCATTCCCCTCCTTTCCTCATTCCCTCCTTTCCCCCATTTCCTTCCTTCCCCCATTTCCTTCCTTCCCCCATTTCGCTCCTTCCCCATTCCCCAACTTCCCCCATTTCCCTCCTTCCCATTCCACTCCATCCCCATTCCCCTCCTGCCCCATTCCCCTTCTTTCCCAGTCCCTTCCTTCCCTCATTCCAATCCTTCCCCCATTCCCCTCCTTCCCCCATTCCCCTCCTCCCCCATTCCCCTCCTTCCCCATTCCCCTCCTGCCCCCATTCCCCTCCTTCCCATTCCCCTCCTTTCCCTCATTCCCCCATTCCCCTCCATCCTCCATTCCCCCCCTTTCCCCCAGTCCCCTCCTTCCCTCATTCCACTCCTTCCCCATTCCCCTCCTTCCCCATTCCTCTCCTTCCCATTCCACTCCATCCCCCATTCCCCTCCTTTCCCCCATTCCCCTCCTTTCCCTCCTTCCCCATTCCCCTCCATCCTCCATTCCCCCATTTCCCCCAGTCCCCTCCTTCCCTCATTCCACTCCTTCCCCCATTCCCCTCCTTCCCCCATTCCCCTCCTCCCCCATTCCCCTCCATCCCCATTCCCCTCCTTTCCCCCATTCCCCTCCTTTCCCTCCTTCCCCATTCCCCTCCATCCTCCATTCCCCCCTTTCCCCCAGTCCCCTCCTTCCCTCATTCCACTCCTTCCCCCATTCCCCTCCTTTCCCCCATTTCCCTCCTTCCCCCATTCCCCTCCTTCCCCATTCCCCTCCTTTCTCCCATTCCCCTCCTTCCCCCATTCTCCTCCTTTCCTCATTCCCTCCTTTCCCCCATTTCCTTCCTTCCCCCATTTCCCTCCTTCCCCCATTCCCCTCCTTCCCCCATTTCCCTCCTTCCCCCATTTCCCTCCTTCCCCCCATTCCCCTGCTTACCCCATTCCCCTTCTTTCCCAATCCCTTCCTTCCCTCATTCCAATCCTTCCCCCATTCCCCTCCTTCCCCCATTCCCCTCCTCCCCCATTCCCCTCCTTCCCCATTCCCCTCCTGCCCCCATTCCCCTCCTCCCCATTCCCTCCTTTCCCTCATTCCCCTCCATTCCCTCCTTCCCCCATTCCCCTCCATCCTCCATTCCCCCCTTTCCCCCAGTCCCCTCCTTCCCTCATTCCACTCCTTCCCCATTCCCCTCCTTCCCCATTCCCCTCCTTCCCCATTCCCCTCCTCTCCCATTCCCCTCCATCCCCCATTCCCCTCCTTTCCCCCATTCCCCTCCTTTCCCTCCTTCCTCCCATTCGCCTCCTTCCCCCATTCCTCTCCTTCCCCATTCCCCTCCTTCCCCATTCCCCTCCATCCCCCATTCCCCTCCTTCCCCCATTCCCCTCCTTCCCCCATTCCCCTCCTTCCCCATTCCCCCTTCCCCCATTCCCCTCCAACCTCCATTCCCCTCCTTTCCCCCAGTCCCCTCCTTCCCTCATTCCACTCCTTCCCCCATTCCCCTCCTTCCCCCATTCCCCTCCTCCCATTCCCCTCCTCCCCATTCCCCTCCTTCCCCATTCCCCTCCTGCCCCCATTCCCCTCCTTCCCCCATTCCCCTCCTTTCCCCTATTCCCGTCCTTCCCCCATTCCCCTCCTTCCCCATTCCCCTCCTTCCCCCATTCCCCTCCTTCCCCCATTCCCCTCCTTCGCCAATTCCCTCCTTTCCCCATTCCCCCCTTCCCCATTCCCCTCCTTTCCCCCATCCCCCTCCTTCCCCCAATTCCCTCCTTTCCCCATTTCCCTCCTTCCCCCATTCCCCTCCTTCCCCCATTCCCCTCCCACCATTCCATTCCTTTCCCCCATTCCCCTCCTTCCCCCATTCCCCTTCTTCCCCATCCCCCTCCTTCCCCCAATTCCCTCCTTTCCCCATTTCCCTCCTTCCCCCATTTCCCTCCTTCCCCCAATTCCCTCCTTCCCCCCATCCCCCTCCTTCCCCCATTCCCCTTGTTTCCCATTCCCCTCCTTTCCCCTAATTCCCTCCTTTGCCCATTTCCCTCCTTCCCCCATTCCCCTCCTTCCCCATTCCCCTCCACCCCCCATTCCCCTCCTTCCCCCATTCCCCTCCTTCCCCCCTTCCCCATTCCCCTCCATCCTCAATTCCACTCCTTCCCCCATTCCCCTCCTTCCCCCCTTCCCCCCTTCCCCATTCCCCTCCATCCTCCATTCCACTCCTGCCCCCATTCCCCTCCTGCCCCATTCCCCTCCTTCCCCCATTCCCCTCCTTCCCCATTCCCCTCCATTCCCCCTTCCCCCATTCCCCTCCATCCTCCATCCCCCTCCTTTCCCCCTGTCCCCTCCTCCCCCATTCCACTCCTTCCCCCATTCCCCTCCTTTCCCCCATTCCCCTCCTTCCCAATTCCCCTCCTTCCCCATTCCCCTGCTTTCCCCCATTCCCCTCCTTCCCCATTCCCCTCCTTTCCCTCATCCCCCTCCTTCCCCCAATTCCCTCCTTTCCCCATTTCCCTCCTTCCCCCATTCCCCTCCTTCCCCCATCCCCCTCCTTTCCCCCATTCCCCTCCTTCCCCCATTCCCCTCCTTCCCCATCCCCCTCCTTCCCCCAATTCCCTCCTTTCCCCATTTCCCTCCTTCCCCATTCCCCTCCTTCCCCCATTTCCGTCCTTCTCCCATTTCCCTCCTTCCCCCCATCCCCCTCCTTCCCCCCATTCCCCTCCTTCCCCCCATTCCCCTTCTTTCCCATTCCCCTCCTTTCCCCCAATTCCCTCCTTCGCCCATTTCCCTCCTTCCCCCATTCCCCGCCTTCCCCCTTCCTCCCATTCGCCTCCTTCCCCATTCCCCTCCTTCCCCATTCCCCTCCTTCCCCATTCCCCTCAATCCCCCATTCCCCTCCAACCTCCATTCCCCTCCTTTCCCCCAGTCCCCTCCTTCCCTCATTCCACTCCTTCCCCCATTCCCCTCCTTCCCCCATTCCCCTCCTCCCCATTCCCCTCCTCCCATTCCCCTCCTTCCCCATTCCCCTCCTGCCCCCATTCCCCTCCTTCCCCCATTCCCCTCCTTCCCCCATTCCCCTCCTTCCCCATTCCCCTCCATCCCCCATTCCCCTCCTTTCCCCAGTCCCCTCCTTTCCCCTTCCCCCATTCCCCTCCATCCTCCATTCCCCTCCTTTCCCCCAGTCCCCTCCTTCCCCCATTCCACTCCTTCCCCCATTCCCCTCCTTCCCCCATTCCCCTCCTTCCCCCATTCCCCTCCTTCCCCATTCCCCTCCATCCCCCATTCCCCTCTTTTTCACCAGTCACCTCCTTTCCCCCTTCCCCCATTCCCCTCCATCCTCCATTCCCCTCCTTTCCCCCAGTCCCCTCCTTCCCTCATTCCACTCCTTCCCCCATTCCCCTCCTTCCCCCATTCCCCTCCTCCCCATTCCCCTCCTCCCCATTCCCCTCCTCCCCCATTCCCCTCCTTCCACATTCCCCTCCTGCCCCCATTCTCCTCCTTCCCCATCCCCCTCCTTTCCCCCATTCCCATCCTTCCCCCATTCCCCTCCTTCCCCCATTCCCCTCCTTTCCCATTCCCCTCTTTTCCCCCATTCCCCTCCTTTCCCCGTTTCCCTCCTTCCCGATTCCCTCCTTTCCCCCATTCCCATCCTTCCCCCATTCCCCTCCTTCCCCCATTCTCCTCCTTCCCCTCCTTTCCCCCATTTCCCTCCTTCCCCCATTCCCCTCCTTCCCCATTCCCCTCCTTCCTCCCATTCCCCTCCTTCCCCCATTCCCCTCCTTTCCTCATTCCCTCCTTTCCCCCATTTCCTTCCTTCCCCCATTTCCTTCCTTCCCCCATTTCCCTCCTTCCCCATTCCCCTCCTTCCCCCATTTCCCTCCTTCCCCCATTTCCCTCCTTCCCCCCATTCCCCTGCTAACCCCATTCCCCTTCTTTCCCAGTCCCTTCCTTCCCTCATTCCAATCCTTCCCCCATTCCCCTCCTTCCCCCATTCCCCTCCTCCCCATTCCCCTCCTTCCCCATTCCCCTCCTGCCCCCATTCCCCTCCTTCCCATTCCCCTCCTTTCCCTCATTCCCCTCCTTTCCCTCATTCCCCCATTCCCCTCCATTCTCCATTCCCCCCCTTTCCCCCAGTCCCCTCCTTCCCTCATTCCACTCCTTCCCCCATTCCCCTCCTTCCCCATTCCTCTCCTTCCCCATTCCACTCCATCCCCCATTCCCCTCCTTTCCCCCATTCCCCTCCTTTCCCTCCTTCCCCATTCCCCTCCATCCTCCATTCCCCCATTTCCCCCAGTCCCCTCCTTCCCTCATTCCACTCCTTCCCCCATTCCCCTCCTTCCCCCATTCCCCTCCTCCCCATTCCCCTCCATCCCCCATTCCCCTCCTTTCCCCCATTCCCCTCCTTTCCCTCCTTCCCCCATTCCCCTCCATCCTCCATTCCCCCCTTTCCCCCAGTCCCCTCCTTCCCTCATTCCACTCCTTCCCCCATTCCCCTCCTTTCCCCCATTTCCCTCCTTCCCCCATTCCCCTCCTTCCCCATTCCCCTCCTTTCTCCCATTCCCCTCCTTCCCCCATTCCCCTCCTTTCCTCATTCCCTCCTTTCCCCCATTTCCTTCCTTCCCCCATTTCTCTCCTTCCCCCATTCCCCTCCTTCCCCCATTTCCCTCCTTCCCCCATTTCCCTCCTTCCCCCCATTCCCTGCTTACCCCATTCCCCTTCTTTCCCAGTCCCTTTCTTCCCTCATTCCAATCCTTCCCCCATTCCCCTCCTTCCCCCATTCCCCTCCTCCCCCATTCCCCTCCTTCCCCATTCCCCTCCTGCCCCCATTCCCCTCCTCCCCATTCCCCTCCTTTCCCTCATTCCCCTCCATTCCCTCCTTCCCCCATTCCCCTCCATCCTCCATTCCCCCCTTTCCCCCAGTCCCCTCCTTCCCTCATTCCACTCCTTCCCCATTCCCCTCCTTCCCCATTCCCCTCCTTCCCCATTCCCCTCCATCCCCCATTCCCCTCCTTTCCCCCATTCCCCTCTTTTCCCTCCTTCCCCGTTCCCCTCCATCCTCCATTCTCCCCTTTCCCCAGTGCCCTCCTTCCCCCATTCCCCTCCTTCCCCATTCCCCTCCTCTCCCATTCCCCTCCATCCCCCATTCCCCTCCTTTCCCCCATTCCCCTCCTTTCCCTCCTTCCTCCCATTCGCCTCCTTCCCCCATTCCTCTCCTTCCCCATTCCCCTCCTTCCCCATTCCCCTCCATCCCCCATTCCCCTCCTTCCCCCATTCCCCTCCTTCCCCCATTCCCCTCCTTCCCCATTCCCCCCTTCCCCCATTCCCCTCCAACCTCCATTCCCCTCCTTTCCCCCAGTCCCCTCCTTCCCTCATTCCACTCCTTCCCCCATTCCCCTCCTTCCCCCATTCCCCTCCTCCCCATTCCCCTCCTCCCCATTCCCCTCCTTCCCCATTCCCCTCCTGCCCCCATTCCCCTCCTTCCCCCATTCCCCGCCTTCCCCATTCCCCTCCTTCCCCCATTCCCCTCCTTCCCCATTCCCCTCCATCCCCCATTCCCCTCCTTTCCCCCAGTCCCCTCCTTTCCCCTTCCCCCATTCCCCTCCATCCTCCATTCCCCTCCTTGCCCCCAGTCCCCTCATTCCCCATTCCCCTCCTTACCCCATTCCCCTCCTTCCCCATTCCCCTCCTTCCCCATTCCCCTCCATCCCCCATTCCCCTCCTTTCCCCCAGTCCCCTCCTTTCCCCCTTCCCCATTCCCCTCCATCCTCCATTCCCCTCCTTTCCCCCAGTCCCCTCCTTCCCTCATTCCACTCCTTCCCCCATTCCCCTCCTTCCCCCATTCCCCTCCTCCCATTCCCCTCCTCCCCATTCCCCTCCTCCCCATTCCCCTCCTTCCACATTCCCCTCCTGCCCCCATTCCCCTCCTTCCCCATCCCCCTCCTTTCCCCCATTCCCATCCTTCCCCCATTCCCCTCCTTCCCCCATTCCCCTCCTTTCCCATTCCCCTCCTTTCCCCCATTCCCCTCCTTTCCCCGTTTCCCTCCTTCCCCATTCCCTCCTTTCCCCCATTCCCATCCTTCCCCCATTCCCCTCCTTCCCCCATTCTCCTCCTTCCCCTCCTTTCCCCCATTTCCCTCCTTCCCCCATTCCTCTCCTTCCCCATTCCCCTCCTTTCTCCCATTCCCCTCCTTCCCCCATTCCCCTCCTTTCCTCATTCCCTCCTTTCCCCCATTTCCTTCCTTCCCCATTTCCTTCCTTCCCCCATTTCCCTCCTTCCCCATTCCCCTCCTTCCCCCATTTCCCTCCTTCCCCAATTTCCCTCCTTCCCCCCATTCCCCTGCTTACCCCATTCCCCTTCTTTCCCAGTCCCTTCCTTCCCTCATTCCAATCCTTCCCCCATTCCCCTCCTTCCCCCATTCCCCTCCTCCTCCATTCCCCTCCTTCCCCATTCCCCTCCTGCCCCCATTCCCCTCCTTCCCATTCCCCTCCTTTCCCTCATTCCCCTCCTTTCCCTCATTCCCCCATTCCCCTCCATCCTCCATTCCCCCCTTTCCCCCAGTCCCCTCCTTCCCTCATTCCACTCCTTCCCCCATTCCCCTCCTTCCCCATTCCTCTCCTCCCCCATTCCCCTCCATCCCCCATTCCCCTCCTTTCCCCCATTCCCCTCCTTTCCCTCCTTCCCCATTCCCCTCCATCCTCCATTCCCCCCTTTCCCCCAGTCCCCTCCTTCCCTCATTCCACTCCTTCCCCCATTCCCCTCCTTCCCCCATTCCCCTCCTCCCCCATTCCCCTCCATCCCCCATTCCCCTCCATTCCCCCATTCCCCTCCTTTCCCTCCTTCCCCCATTCCCCTCCATCCTCCATTCCCCCCTTTCCCCCAGTCCCCTCCTTTCCTCATTCCACTCCTTCCCCCATTCCCCTCCTTTCCCCCATTTCCCTCCTTCCCCCATTCCCCTCCTTCCCCATTCCCCTCCTTTCTCGCATTCCCCTCCTTCCCCCATTCCCCTCCTTTCCTCATTCCCTCCTTTCCCCCATTTCCTTCCTTCCCCCATTTCCCTCCTTCCCCCATTCCCCTCCTTCCCCCATTTCCCTCCTTCCCCCATTTCCCTCCTTCCCCCCATTCCCCTGCTTACCCCATTCCCCTTCTTTCCCAGTCCCTTCCTTCCCTCATTCCAATCCTTCCCCCATTCCCCTCCTTCCCCCATTCCCCTCCTCCCCCATTCCCCTCCTTCCCCATTCCCCTCTTGCCCCCATTCCCCTCCTCCCCATTCCCCTCCTTTCCCTCATTCCCCTCCTTTCCCTCCTTCCCCCATTCCCCTCCATCCTCCATTCCCCCCTTTCCCCCAGTCCCCTCCTTCCCTCATTCCCCTCCTTCCCCATTCCCCTCCTTCCCCCATTCCCCTCCTTCCCCATTCCCCTCCTTCCCCATTCCCCTCCATCCCCCATTCCCCTCCTTCCCCCATTCTCTTCCTTCCCCTCCTTTCCCCCATTTCCCTCCTTCCACCATTCCCCTCCTTCCCCCATTTCCGTCCTTTCCTCATTCCCCTCCTTTCCCCCATTTTGCTCCTTCCCCCATTTCCCTCCTTCCCCATTCCCCTCCTTCCCCCATTTCCCTCCTTCCCCCATTTCCCTCCTTCCCCCCATTCCCCTGCTTCCCCCATTCCCCTTCTTTCCCATTCCCCTCCTTTCCCCCAATTCCATTCTTCGCCCATTTCCCTCCTTCCCCCATTCCCCTCCTTCCCCCATTCCCCTCCTTCCCCATTCCCCTCCTTCCCCCATTCCCCTCCTTCCCCATTCCCCTCCTTCCCCATTCCCCTCCATCCCCCATTCCCCTCCTTTCCCCCATTCCCATCCTTGCCCTCCTTCCCCCATTTTCCTCCATCCTCCATTCCCCCCCTTTCCCCCAGTCCCCTCCTTCCCTCATTCCACTCCTTCCCCCATTCCCCTCCTTCCCCCATTCCCCTCCACCCCCATTCCCCTCCTTCCCCATTCCCCTCCTGCCCCCATTCCCCTCCTCCCCATTCCCCTCCTTCCCCCATTCCCCTCCCCCCATTCCCCTCCTTCCCCATTCAACTCCTTCCCCCATTCCCCTCCTTCCCCATCCCCCTCCTTCCTCTCCTTTCCCCTATTCCCGTCCTTCCCCCATTCCCCTCCTTCCCCATTCCCCTCCTTCCACTCCTTTCCCCCATTCCCCTCCTTTCCCCATTCCCCTCCTTCCCCATTCCCCTCCTTTCCCACATTCCCATCCTTACCCCCATTCCCATCCTTCCCCCATTCCACTCCTTCCCTCCTTCCCCCATTCCCCTCCACCCCCATTCTCCTCCTTTCCCATTCCCCTCCTTTCCCCCATTCCCCTCCTTCCCCCATTCCCCTCCTTCCCCCATTCCCCTCCTTCCCCGTTCCCCTCCTTTCCCCCATTCTCCTCCTTTCCCATTCCCCTCCTTTCCCCAATTCCCCTCCTTCCCTATTCCCCGCCTTCCCCCATTTCTCACCTTCCCCATTCCCCTCCTTTCCCCATTCCCCTCCTTCCCCACTCCCCTCCTTTCCCCCTTTCCCCCCCTTCCCCCATTCCCCTCCGGATTATGCACCTGTGTGCACGCTTCCCAAGGATCGTGCATGACAGCTACGTCCTTATACAGTTGGAGATCACCGGCATCTTCGAGGACCACCGCAGAATAACGGTTTCCTCTTGGGGATAAGGGGTACCCACTGATGTCCTGGCTGATGATGCCAGCGCAGAGGTTGGAGGTCAAGGCGGAGCCGATATAATGAGGACTATGTGGCCATCCATGCTGTTATTGAATGGTGCATCTGACTGCGCAGAATGCGGTTCCGATGCCTGGACCATTCAGGTGGTGCTCTGCACTACACCCCTCAGAGGCAATGTCACTTTATGGTGGTATTCTGTTATCTCCACAATCTGGCAAAGCAGTGGGGCTGTATGCTCGAGGAGAAGAAGGGACATGTGGCCTTGTCTGAGGAGGCGGAGGAGCCTGACAAGGAGGGGATGGAGGATGGGCCCATGGTGAGCCGCAGGGGGAGCCGGAGAGTGGAGGACAGGCAGCAGTAAGGATCCGGCATGCCCGGAGGACCAGAGAGACCGTTATCTTTACCAATTTCACATAGAACGAGGCTTTGTCTGTCAGTTCACCCCCCCCCTCCCCATTCCCCTCCCCCCATTCCCCTCCTTCCCCCATTCTCCTCCTTCCCCATTTCCCTCCTTTCCCCATCCCCCTCCTTCCCCCAATTCCCTCCTTTCCCCATTTCACTCCTTCCCCCATTTCCCTCCTTCCCCCATTCCCCTCCTTCCCCAATCCCCTCCTTTCCCCCATTCCCATCCTTCCCCCATTCTCCTCCTTCCCCCCTTCCTCCCATTCCCCTCCTTCCCCCATTCCCCTCCTTTCCCATTCCCCTCCATTCCCCCATTCCCCTCCTTCCCCCATTCCCCTCCTTCCCTCATTCCCCTCCTTTCCCCCATTTCCCTCCTTTCCCCCATTTCCCTCCTTCCCCAATCCCCTCCTTCCCCCATTCCCCTCCTTCCCCCATTTCCTTCCTTCCCCCATTCCCCTCCTTCCCCCATTCCCCTCCTTCCCGCCCTTCCCCCAATTCCCTCCTTTCCCCATTTCCCTCCTTCCCCCATTCCCCTCCTTCCCCATTCCCCTCCTTTCCCCCATCCCCCTCCTTCTCCCAATTCCCTCCTTTCCCCATTTCCCTCCTTCCCCATTCCCCTCCTTCCCCATTTCCCTCCTTTCCCCCATTCCCATCCTTCCCCCATTCTCCTCCTTCCCCCTTCCTCCCATTCCCCTCCTTCCCCCATTCCCCTCCTTTCCCATTCCCCTCCATTCGCCCATTCCCTTCTTCCCCCATTCCCCTCCTTCCCTCATTCCCCTCCTTTCCCCCATTTCCCTCCTTTCCCCCATTTCCCTCCTTCCCCCATTTCCCTCCTTTCCCCCTTTCCCTCCTTCCCCCAATCCCCTCCTTCCCCCATTCCCCTCCTTCCCCCATTCCCCTCCTTCCCGCCCTTCCCCCAATTCCCTCCTTTCCCCATTTCCCTCCTTCCCCCATTCCCCTCCTTCCCCATTGCCCTCCTTTCCCCCATCCCCCTCCTTCCCCCAATTCCCTCCTTCCCTCATTTCCCTCCTTTCCCCCATTTCCCTCCTTTCCCCCATTCCCCTCCTTCCCCCATTTCCCTCCTTCCCCCATTCCCCTCCTTCCCCATTCGCCTCCTTTCCTGCATTCCCCTTCATCCCCAACCCTCTGCCCCCCGACCCCCCCCCCCCGCCCCACCAGCCTACCCTGTTCCACCCTCCAAGAGTCTGTGAACGACACCCCAGGGTGATGAACATGTGTGGGCACTGCCAGTGAGTCCCGAAACAAGACATGAGAGTGACGATCGCTCGCTGTGAGGTATGCTCTAAAGCTCCTCAGTTGACTCCTGTCTTTCGGCTGACATCTGCCCTCACACCCATCCTCTGAACAGGGGTTTGATTTTGGACCACTGAGCCCCGGGGCAAGGCTTGGGGGAAAGGCAGGCAATAGGGGCTGAGGGTGCAGGTAGGTTCGGTGTGAAGATTAGCGTGGCAGAGGCTGCACGTGTATCAGGTGTGACATGTTTTAATAGTGATCATTGGACTTTCCATTCCACCTAGCTGCAGATTATGACACCCCACCCCACCACCCCCAACCCCCTGCCCACTCCCACCCCCCAGTGCCCACTCAGTGCTCCTCACTCTTCTTGATTGTCTGTGGTCTACTGCTATGTCTAGATGTTTCCCCATAACGCACATGAAATGAAATGAAAATCGCTTATTGTCACATGTAGGCTTCAAATGAAGTTACTGTGAAAAGGCCCTAGTCGCCACATTCTGCCGCCTGTTCGGGGAGAGGTGGAGGCAGCCTACTGCTTTCCACGCCCTCTAGCCTTTGATGCCCTTCGTGGACATCCTCTGGAGGGCCCTGACCGACTTACTCGTGTCACTGGCATTGCCGTGCCATCCTGTTCTACCTGCTGCCCTTGAGATGCGCCGGTGTCAGAATGAGGGGATTCAGAAGAACTGGAGACCACTGTAGTCTCCTTGGTGGCAGGCCCCGGGTTGGCCTCCCACGTTTCCTTCTCCCTGATGGTGCCCGTAGCGCCCTGGGGGACTCCATGCGACGGAGGGGCAGCTGGAGTGAGCTTCAGAAGCCTCTGAGTCATGAAAAATGAATGAAAATCGCTCATTGTCACAAATCGACTTCAAATGAAGTTACTGTGAAAAGCCCCTAGTCGCCACATTCCGGCGCCTGTTCGGCAAGGCTGTTACGGGAGTCATCTGGTTATGTCAGCCCTGGCAGCTCCC
The DNA here is from genome assembly GCF_047496885.1 of Scyliorhinus torazame. Lineage (NCBI taxonomy): Eukaryota > Metazoa > Chordata > Chondrichthyes > Carcharhiniformes > Scyliorhinidae > Scyliorhinus > Scyliorhinus torazame. Next base: position 81,506,017 of record NC_092723.1, on the reverse strand, counting down.
CATTGTCTACACTATGGTGTCGACGCCCTCAACGATGATCCTCAGTGACTGGGCCATGCTCTGCAATGCCTCGACAATGTCTACCTGCATCTGGGACATGTTCCTCAGTGACTGGGACATGATGTTGAGGCTCTCAGCCATGGTCGTCACAGACTGAGCCTTGCCTTGGACACCACACTCAAGATGCAGCCTCGTGCTGCAGACTTTCCACTACGATCGCCACCCTCTTGTTGGCCTCTGTGCCATGCATTATCAGCATCATGTTCTACATAAGAACATAAGAACTAGGAGCAGGAGTAGGCCATCTGGCCCCTCGAACCTGCTCCACCATTCAATGAGATCATGGCTGATCTTTTGTGGACTCAGCTCCACTTTCCGGCCCGAACACCATAACACTTAATCCCTTTATTCTTCAAAAAACTATCTATCTTTATCTTAAAAACATTTAATGAAGGAGCCTCAACTGCTTCACTGGGCAAGGAATTCCATAGATTCGCAACCCTTTGGGTGAAGAAGTTTCTCCTAAACTCAGTCCTAAATCTACTTCCCCTAATTTTGAGGCTATGCCCCCTAGTTCTGCTTTCACCCGCCAGTGGAAACAACCTGCCCGCATCTATCCTATCTATTCCCTTCATAATCTTATATGTTTCCATAAGATCCCCCCTCATCCTTCTAAATTCCAACGAGTACAGTCCCAATCTGCTCAACCTCTCCTCGTAATCCAACCCCTTCAGCTCTGGGATTAACCTAGTGAATCTCCTCTGCACACCCTCCAGTGCCAGTACGTCCTTTCTCAAGTAAGGAGACCAAAACTGAACACAATGCTCCAGGTGTGGCCTCACTAACACCTTATACAATTGCAGCAAAATCTCCCTAGTCTTAAACTCCATCCCTCTAGCAATGAAGGACAAAATTCCATTTGCCTTCTTAATCACCTGTTGCACCTGTAAACCAACTTTTTGCGACTCATGCACTAGCACACCCAGGTCTCTCTGCACAGCAGCATGTTTTAATATTTTATCATTTAAATAATAATCCCTTTTGCTGTTATTCCTACCAAAATGGATAACCTCACATTTGTTCTGCAACCATAATCTTTGGGACTCCTCCAATCAGCCATGCACTCGTTGGAATGTCACAGACATCCTCTCCTGAACCTTACGACCGTGCCCTAGAATCTGCATCAGCTCTGGGATAACCTTGTCAGATGCTGAGCATCTGACTGGGACTCAGCTGATGTGCTTCAGCAACTGTGTGGTGCTCACCAGATTGTGCCCCAGAAGCACAATGTCCACTAATGTTGCCCACCAAGGTGTGTGTCTGGTGGAAGATGGGGATGATAGTTGTGACGCTTCAATGGTTGTCTTCTTGGAGCTGCCTCTGAGGTGGTCGCGTGGGTAGCGGGGTGTGGGGGATTCCAGATGGCCCGACACCATGAGATGGAGGTCCTGCGGGACAATGGACATGTGGTCAGTGAGAGGGAAGGATCATTTTGTCTCACATGAACAACTCACTTGAGACAGGTCATCTGGGTGAAGGGTCAGTGGGTCCTCACCTCTGCGCGCAGGCCAACCTCCCTGTCGGTGGCCGGGCTCTCCTCGGACAACCCCACGATTTCCAGGGCCTGTGCCTCATGGAAGATGAGTTCTTACGTTGTTATGAGGACTCAGATCTCTGGTATTCATCACCTGCACCCCCCACCCCTCCACCCCACCCCGACCGTCTTGGCCCTTTCCCACTTACTGTGGGTGGGCAATCTTCTCCTGCGGGGACAAAGAGAGGGCATTGTGAGCCGTGCGCTTGATGGATTGGGGGGGGGGGTGTTATGGCAGGTGACATACGTGGTCACCACAACTGGACATGAAGGGTTGTGCTGGTGGGTGCGAGGGGGTTCTGAGGAACAAGCACGAAGATTGGATGTGGGGAGGGAGCGAGTGTCAGGCATTGATTTGTGGGGGAGAGTTGGGAATATGAGGGTGGCAAGTGGTACTGATGCCAGGGGGCGTAACCCACCCTTGCAGCTCGGTGGAGGTTGTTGGTCTTCTTCCTACATTGGATAGTGGTCCTCTGGTCATGCTGCCAAACTGACAGCCGCTACCACTGCCTCCCAGGCTGTATTGGTGATGCTGCTGCCAACCCCCTCAGGGGAACATGGGACGGGAATCTCCGACTGCTGATACCAAAACCGTGTTCGGTGATCAGCTGGAGAATCCGTTTTTAAACTGAAATCGGGTGCTCCGTCCCCTCACAAACGGTGTACTCGAGGAGAACGCCGCCTGCCGTTGGGACGGCCTCGGGCCATCACCTAAGGCCCTCCCCGATGCTCTGCCCTGATGGGCCGCCTTCCCGACGGCTTGGGACATGTGTTCTCTCACCTTTCGTGAACATGACGTGGCGGCTGCAGACTGTGTACAGCACCGTCATAGTCAGGTGGGGGAGGGGGAGTCGTTCCACTGGCAGGGGGGCTTCGGCGGGAGCTGGCTGGGGGAATTCGTGGGGGTGGTCTGAGGGTGGCAATGGGGGGTTAGAGGGGGCATATCTGGGCAGGCCGGGTCCATGCCCGGCCAGCACCATGTTGTACGGCACGGCCGCCACAGGCTGTTGCCACGGCCATGGACCCGGCCATTCGGAGTCCGTATTGTTGCTAAATATTTGGCTCTTTCGTTGCCTCTGAATATGGCGGTCAATATGGTCGCCTTCCTTAATTCTAATTACGTTTGCTCTAGAGACGCCAGATATTTTTCGATACCGCCACAAGGTTCAAACCGAATACTGATCAAAGACTCGATACACCAGTTAGTTAGTTCAAAATCAAATGCTTATTTATTTACACACACAGTTAAATATACTCATGCAAAAATACTTCAGATTAAACTATCACTACTGCTAAAGCCTATACTTAGCTTCGGGCACCCACTCAGTCAGAGGAACAATGGCCGTTGTTCGGTTCTGAGGCTGCTGGGGTCGAAGTGGTGAAGGGGAACAGCGTGCGTTGACCTTGGACTTGCTTGTTCTGGTGCAGCTTTTGGACAGGTCTCTCCTCGGTGAGAGCCGGAGCCAAGAGAACAATTCTCTCTTGGGGGTTCCTTCTTATACCCAAAGGGGCTTCGCGCGCTTTTGGGCGTGCCTTGTACTTGGCCCCTATCAATTGGGCCGTTTCTCGATCCTTCCTATCGATTTCATCCAATATAGGGGTGCCCTGATGGCTGGGTGTGTCCTAGGTGGCCGTTGGCCTGCTTTGTTTCGGTCTCCTTTGGCGCCGGGGTGTCTGCCTTAGTATCGGTTACTTAAATGTTACTCTTTTGTTCCCGGAGATGGGCAATTAGTATGCTAATGGGCCTACAGTTTTGGTCTTGTCTGGGAGCTGCGGCTCCAATCAACAGACAAACCCTGAACCTGCTTGTTTTCTCAGCATTGTCCATTTTCCCTGCAATCTTTGCAAAGTGTCCATTTTGTAATCGGGAAGTGGCCATCCCAGATGGCTACAGTATATTCAAGTAAAGCCAGGGGCTTTATGTGGCGCGGCTGCTAGCTCCCCACCGGGCGGAGCATCGATGCGGAGGCGGTGCCGACTTTTGGGTGGTAAGACTAGGCGCATCCTCTGGCCATAGCTGCAAAATCGAAGAATCCAGCCCAGAATGTCCCGCCGCATCTCCACAACGTCCAGACGCCTGGCCAGGTCAGCACCACAAAAGCAAGGAGCAGGTCTGCTTGTGTGTTGACTGGGAGTGAGTGATGGGGTTTTTAATAGCAGCTCCCCTTTGTTCGCAGCGAGCTTCAGAGGTGCGAGTCGGGCGAATCAGATTGCGAAACCGCCAGTCATGACGAAAAGCTCATGGGGGTTCATTTCTCTTTCTTCTTTTTTTAAAATATAAATTTAGTGTACCCAATTCATTATTTCCAATTAAGGGGCAATGTGGAGAATGTGCAAACTCCACACGGACAGTGACCCAGAGCCGGGATCGAACCTGGGGCCTCGGTGCCATGAGGCAGCAGTGCTACCCACTGCGCCACCGTGCTGCCCTTTTGGGGGAGATTTATTTCTGGCCATTAAATATGGGCCGTGATTTCATAATTGCAGCCATCGAGAAACATTCCACCAATTGTGCCCAAAATGACATCTAGCAATGTTTCCATTAAATCACACCCATAGTGTAGGAAAGGAAGGAAGTCACACTAAAGCCTTTATAAGTCACTGGTTCGGCTCCAACAGCATGTCAAATCCTCAAAGAGGATTCTGACCAGGGGTGGATTGATTGACCAGGGTGGAGAACCACAGTTACCTGGAGAAGCTGGGATTGTTGTCCTTAAGCAGAAAAGGCTGGGGTGCGATTCATGAACGGTTTTGATCGAGTAGGAACTGATTTCATTGGAAGAGTGATCCGTGTTCAAGGGTGAGATGAGATTTTTTTTTAAAACAGTTAATTATTTTAATTTTTTGAATAAATTTAGTGTACCCAATTGTTTTTTTTTTCAATTAAGGGGCAATTTAGCGTGGCCAATCCACCTAACCTGCACATCTTTTTAGGTTGTGGGGATGAAACCCACGCAGACACGGGGAGAATGTACAAACTCCACACAGACAGTGACCCAGAATTTGAATCCGGGTCCTCAGCGCCGCAGTCCCAGTGCTAACCACTGCGTAACTGTGCTGCCCTACAGTGAATTATTTTGATGTGGAATATGCTCCCTGAACTTGTGATGGAAACAGATTCAATAATAACTTTAAAAAGGGAATTGGATAAATATTTGGAGACAGCATTTTCCAGGAGGGAAAGGATAGGACAGTGGAATAAATCATAGGCACATAGAATCCCTACAGTGCAGAAGGAGGCCATTCAGCCCATCGAGTCTGCACCGACCCGCCGAAAGAGCACTCTACCTAGGTCCAGTCCCCCGCCCTATCCCCACCTAGGGGCAATTTAGCATGACCAATCCACTGAACTTGCACATCTTTGGACTGTGGGAGGAAACCGGAGCACCCGGAGAAACCCACGCAGAGACGGGAAAAATGTGCAAACTCCACTCAAGGCCGGAATCGAACCCGGGTCCCTAACGCTGTGAGGCAGCAGTGCCAACCACTGAATGGGACTTTCAAAATGCCAGCACTAGTATGGTATACCATACAGCCTCTTGTGTTAGATCACCCTATTATTCTAGGTTAGGTGAGAAATAGACAGTATTCTCATTGCACACGTGTTGGAGAATTCTTCTGTTTTAGAATTTAGTTTACGCGAATGAGTAGTGATTTGTTATGTTGTAGGTGTACTTGACAATGGAAGATTCAGACGCGGAGATAACTTCAACACGTTTATTAAACTATTTACACTTCTATTACTCGGATTCAACACTACTGCTAATCCTACTATAGCTTCCCAGACTGACTAACCAGTTGCTGCAATCCACATGGTGGGTGTAATATTGAATCAACCCCGTGTCTGTACTCACTGACTGTCTCCACTGGAAAGAGTCAGATCATGTGTGTGGTGTCCTTTATATATGGGTTGGTGTAATGCCCCCCCGGTGGTCGTGTCACCTCCTTGTGTATCGTGAATGTCTATTGGTCGTGTCCTATCTACTTGATCTATTGGTTAAGTGTGTGTGTGTGATGTCACTTGTGCTCCCTCTAGTGTCTAGCTAGCCTACATGTATTTACATTGATGCACATCACCACAAGTAGGAGAGCTGATAAAGAAAGAGAAAGAAAGGCTAATAGGGAAAACATTAAAGTTAATTTAATTCTAAAACAAAAATGTATTTGAAGCAAACTAATTATCTCAGAAATGATCACAGATATTGAAAGGTCCTTTCCAAAATTATTATTTCTACCTTTAAGAATAAACTAAAGAAAGGGGTTAGGAGAGTGACAGAGACAGAGCGAAGTGGGGACAGAGAGAGAGTGAAGGACTGATGGTTGAGAAAGGGGAGAGAAGGAGTGAGAAAGATATCTGAGTAATTTTATTAAATGTTTCTCCAATGTTTTGAAAGGTTGAATTTTGAGGCTAATTAACTTGTTAATTTGAAAAATATACAAACATATAAATTAGGAGCTGGAGGAGGCCATTCAGCCCTTCAAGCCTGCTCTGCCATTTAATAAGATCATAGCTGATCTGATTCTGACCTCAACTTCACATTCCTCCCGGCCCCTGATAACTATTGCCTCCTTTTTTAGTCTATCTAGCTCTGCCTTAAAAATATTCATTGACCATTCCTCCACCACTCTCTGAGGAAGATGGTTCCAACGATTCACCACCCTCTGAGGGAGAAAAAAATCCCCTCATCTCTGTTTTAACTGGGAGACCCCTTATTTTTAAACTATGTCCTCTAGTTATAGATTCCCCCACAAGGGCAAACATCCTTTCAGCATCCACCCTGTCAATACCCCTCAGAATCTTACATGTTTCAATAAGATCATCTCTCATTCTTCTAAACTCTAATGGATACAGGCCCGGCCTATCCAACCTTTCCTGATAAGATAGCCACTGCATCCCAGTATCAGTTGAGTGAACCTTCTCTGAACCACTTCTAACATTTGATCCTTTCTTACACAATGAGACCAAAACTGTACACAGTACTCTAGATGTGTTTTACTGACACCCTGAACAACTGGAGTAAAACATCCCTACTTCTACTTTTACATTCCATTCCCCTTGCAATAAGCAACATTCCATTTGTCTTCCTAATCACTTACTGTACCTGCAGACTAACGTTTCCTGATGCATGTACCAGGACACCCAGATCCCTCTGAACCCGAGGGATTAGTTTATGCTCCGGATTAGTTAATGTTTCTGGTATATTACAAGTCAGCTGGCTGATAATGTAATGTTTGCATCTTACAAACAATCTGTCTGGAACTGTAAAATATCTCATATCTGACTGGTGCTGTAAATTTTATGTATATTACATGTCATCTGGCTGATAATGTAATTTTTTGCATCTTACAAACAATCTGGCTGGTACTGTAACCTTTTATATATTAAAAGTCTTCTGACTGTACTGCAATGTTTCTTGTATATTACAGATCATCTGGGTGGTACTGTAACATTTATCGTATACTATAAGTCATCTTACTGGTACTGTAATGTTTCTTGTATATTACAAGCCATTTGGCTGGTACTGTGAAGTTTCTTGTCATTTACATATAAATAGATCTTTACAAATCGTCAACTGTGTCACAGGCAATTTACTATTAATATAATTTTAAAATCATACATATTGCCTCTCTAATTTAATTTTACTTACAATAATTGCACTTTTGTATTATGTTTTCCATTCTGAATTCCCATGTCCACATGTAGATTGGGAACGATTTAACTTGCTGTTGTGCAATACACCCTCTGACCAGTGATGGCGTTTGGTGCCTCCATTATGATCTCCAGCTCCTCAGCCAGTTATAGAATCATAGAATCCATACAGTGCAGAAGGAGGCCATTTGGCCCATCGAGTCTGCACTGGCCCTTGGAAAGAGCACCCTACTGTCATAATATACACCAGTATATCATGGTGCAGACACACACTGATGGACACACTGTGGGACCAATCAACATACACAACACCGCAGCCAATCAAAGTGAGAGCACACGCACTATAAAGACAGGGGACATCAGAGTACCCGCTCATTCGAGTAGCAGCTAGCTAGGAGCACAGAGCTCACAACCTGCAACATAGACATTCACCATGTGCTGAGTGCATCAACTGGTTAGGACAAGGCAAAGGTCTTTAGTTAAAGCTGGTGTCGTATTTACCCACAGTTCAAGTATGTTTAAATAGTCAACCTTTTAATAAAATAGTGTTGCACTACCTCAAGTGTTGGTGACCTGTATGTGATCCAGAACACCCAACACATCATGATACCAGGGGTGGTTGCATACTAGCACTTCTTAGACCTACCTGCAAGTGATCTGTCTTCTGCCAGCATTCCGTCATCCTGCAACATGGACACCATCAGCCCGCCACCGCCGCTCTGGAAGATTTTCAAACAGTGCTTCCAGCTCTACCTCGAAGCCACGGACAGGGAGGGCGCCTCGGACACCAGAAAGAGTTCACTCTCTTTCTCCTGATGACACGTCTGCCTTCCAGGATGCTGACTTCAGGGCGCAACTCAACGCCATCATCGACCAGCACCGCGACGTCTTCGAAGGCATGGGCACGCTACCATATACGTACAAGATCATACTCAAACAGAACGCCACGCCTGTGGTGCATGCACCTCGCAGAGACCCAGCACCCCTCAAGGACCGCCTCAAGCAGCAACTTCAGGACCTCGAAGACCAAGGAGTGATCTCCAGAGTTATGGAACCAACCGACTGGGTCAGTTCCATGGTGTGCGTAAAGGAGCCTTCTGGTGAGCTCAGAATCTGCATTGATCCAAAGGATCTGAATCGCAGCATAATGAGGGAGCATTACCCAATCCCCAAGTGCGAAGAGATCACATGCGAGATGGCTCGGGCCAAGCTCTTCACCAAACTTGACGCCTCGAATGGATTCTGGCAAATTCAACTAGACAGATTCAGCATGAACCTTTAACACCCCTTTTGGCAGATATTGTTACAACAGGATGCCGTTTGGGATCATATCGGCGTCAGAAGTATTCCACAGGGGCTGTTTAGCACAGGGCTAAATCGCTGGCTTTGAAAGCAGACCAAGGCAGGCCAGCAGCACGGTTCAATTCCCGTAACAGCCTCCCCGAACAGGCGCCGGAATATGGCGACTAGGGGCTTTTCACAGTAACTTCATTGAAGCCTACTTGTGACAATACACGATTTTCATTTCACAGGATCATGGAACAAATGATGGAAGGCATTAAAGGTGTTCGCGTCTATGTTGACAACATAATCATTTGGTCCATATCATGTGCAGGAGCATATCAGTCGCCTCCAGCGCGTGTTCAAATGCATACGGGAGCAGGGCCTACGCCTCAACAGAGCCAAATGCTCCTTCGGCCAGACGGAACTCAAGTTCCTAGGGGACCACATCTCCCAGTTGGGTGTGCGGCCGGATGCGGACAAGGTGGCTGCTATCACAGCCATGAAAAAGCCAGAGGACAAGAAGGCGGTCCTCCGATTTCTGGGCATGGTCAACGCCCTAGGGAAGTTCATCCCTAACCTCGCCTCTCATACCACAGCTCTCAGGAACCTGGTCAGGAAGCCAACAGACTTCCAATGGCTTCCTGCCCACGAGCGCGAACGGAGAGAACTTAAAACCAAACTTACCACGGCCCCGGTATTGGCCTTTTTTGATCCAGCGAAAGAGACAAAAATTTCGACCGATGCCAGCCAATCTGGCATTGGGACAGTGCTCCTGCAACGCGATGAGGCCTCATCATGGGCCCCCGTTGCATATGCCTCATGCGCCATGACCCCCACGGAACAGCGCTACGTGCAGATAGAAAAGGAGTGCCTGGGCCTGTTGGCCGGTGTCGTCAAATTTCATGATTATGTGTACGGCCTTCCCCAATTCACCGTCGAGACCGACCATCGCCCGCTGGTCAATATAATACAAAAAGACTTGAACGACATGACGCCTCGCCTCCAGCGCATTCTGCTCAAACTCCGGCGATACGACTTTCAGCTCATATACAAAGACCTGATCATAGCCGATGCTCTGTCGACGGCAGTCAACACCCCGTGTGACCCAGCGGGATTGGTCTGCCAGGTTGACGCCCATGTGGCCTTCATGGCCTCCAATCTACCGGCCACGGATGAATGCCTTGTCCAAATTCGGCGCGAGACTGCGGCTGACCCCCTGCTACAGCGTGTCATGCGCCACCTAACAGACGGATGGCTCAAGGGCCAATGCCCGCAGTTCTACAACATCAGAGACGATCTGGCAGTTGTCGATGGTGTCCTCCTGAAGCTGGACCGCATTGTTATCCCGCACAGCATGCGCCAGCTCGTCTTGGAACAGCTACACGAGGGCCATCTTGGTGTGGAGAAGTGCCGCCGATGGGCCCGAGAGGCAGTGTACTGGCCCAGCATCAATGACGACATCGCCAACACAGTGCTCAACTGCCCCACTTGTCAGCCGTTCCAGCCGGCCCAACCACGTGAACCTACAGCCCCATGAGTTGGTCACGTCCCCTTGGTCCAAGGTCGGCATCGACCTGTTCCATGCGCTGGGCAGGGACTACGTTATGATTGTAGACTATTTTTCAAACTACCCGGAGGTGGAACTTTTGCACGACATCACATCGTCTGCAGTCATCCGTGCCTGTAAGGACACCTTTGCTCATCACGGCATCCCACTCACTGTGATGTCGGACAATGGCCCCTGCTTCGCAAGCCAGGAATGGTCCAACTTTGCCAGGAGGTACAACTTTGTGCATGTGACATCCAGTCCCCTGTACCCCCAATCCAATGGCAAAGCGGAGAAGGTCGTCCACATAGTCAAATGGCTCCTCTGCAAGGCTGCCGATGCGGGATCTGACTTCTACCTCGCCCTGTTGGCCTATCGCTCGGCCCCACTGTCCACTGGCCTGTCGCCAGCCCAGCTGTTCATGGGTCGCACCCTGAGGACGATGGTGCCTTCCATTCATGTCCCAGACCTCGACCACATTCCGACCCTTCAATGAATGCAACTGTCTCGTGCACAGCACAAGGCGGCTCATGACGCCCGTGCAGCTGACCTCCCTGCTCTGGCTCCAGATGACAACGTCTGCATCCATCTTCCGGATGGTGGCTGGTCTGCAACTGCTGTGGTTCTTTGGCATGTGGCTCCCCGCTCGTTCCTGGTTCGTCTACCAGATGGTTCCATTCTGCGCCGTAATCGGCGTGCCCTTCGTCTTGCTACGTGATCCTCCGCCAGTGCCACGCCCTCCTGTTGTCCCTGACCTGGACAATGCAGAGATTCCGGTTACTCTGCATCCTCCTCACTCTGACGCAGGCCAGTCCGCTCCTCAGCTGGTGGCTCCTGACCCACCCTTGAGGCGGTCAACCAGAATTCGTCGCCCACCTCAGAGACTTGATTTGTGAACTTTGCACTAATGGACATTCCACAAAACAAATCGTATTGGGGGTCTATGCCTCCATTCTCCTCTATCATCAATTGGCTCAGCCTGTCCTAATACCGCCCTATATCGGGCCCATCCAAGATGGCCCCTCCTCTTTGTCCATGACCAAGCTTGATCTCCACCTTGGCCGCATCGCGAATCTACCCCCTTCCCCCCTCGCCCCACCTCTCTCAACCTCCTCCCCTATCTCACCTCCATTCACTAGCATTGCCTACCAGCATGGCGGCTCCTGCTCGAAAGCCCGCCTCCCCCTCCCCCACAACCCTGCCAACAGCGAAAGGAAAAGGAAATTGAAGTTACAATCCGCCCCCTCAAAAAAAGCACACCAAAGATGGTCTTATGAACCTGCAACTTGGAGAACAAAAAACACAACTTGAAGAAACAACAATCAACGACAAACAGGATCAGAAGAACTCTCCTACCCTACGAAAACAAACAAGCACTGTACCCTCTAACCATTACAGATGCAGCTACCTCCTTTTACACCAACTCTCAGATCTCCCCCAGCTTATGGCTCTTATAAATTTGTTTACCTCTGCTTGAGATAGTATTCTCAGCCTTTGAGAGTGACCTTTAGTTTCGCTGGGTATAAAACTCCGAACTGAATTGTCTTCTGGTAGCGCCTTGGCCTTGTTGAAGGCTGCACGCCTCTTCGTCAGTTCTGTTACAATATCCTGGTGAATGTGAACCCGGTTCCCATTCGCAATCATGTTTCTCTTTGGCCCATGGCAAGACTTTTTCCTTTTCCAGAAATTTGTGCATCTGCGCAAACATCGTCCACGGTAGCTCCCCGCTCTCGGCCTTTGCCCTGAGGACCTGTGTGCCCTATCCAGCACTCCTTCCCCCACTAGCCCGGCCAATACCTTCGTCACATATTTCATGACGCTCGTCCCCTCCACGCCTTCTGTCATCCCCCGATTCGAAGGTTCTGCCGTCTTGACCTATTTTTGTGTTCCTCAACCTTCACCTTGAGCGATTTACACAGGTGCCCCAGGGCTCCCACCTCCGCCTCCAGGGATATAATGCAGTCACTTTGATCGGAGATCACCACCTCCACCTCTCGCAGCTTCGCTCCTTGCGCTTCGAGGCACTTTTCCCACACGGTCCATTGTTACTCGCAGAGGTGCTACTGCACCTCGATGGCCCTTGACCAGTCCCCTTCTATTTCTCTTCTCTGATGCAGGAGTTTGTCCTCTATAAAAGCCATTAATTGTTCTGTTTGAGCGTTTCCCTCAGGCCCTGACCCATGTCCTTCTGCCGCTATTTTATCGGATTCTGCCGTGCCGCGAGTTCCCTCCACTTTTTGGGCTGGGTTTTTAAGCGATTTCTGTTGGGTCCAATAAATAGGTTACCGACTGAGTCAGCACGACTTTGTCAAGGGGAGGTCATGGCTGACAAATCTGTTAGAGTTCAAAGGAGAACCAGTGGACGTGATTTATTTAGATTTCCAGAAGGTCTTTGACAAGGTGCCGCATAGGACACTGTTAAATAAGTTTTTTTTAAAAAATATATTTTTATTGAAGTATTTGTAAAATTTTATAACAATAACAGAAAAAGAACAGTAAACATTAAACATTAACATGGTGAAAAAATAGACATTTCCCCAATCGGCTCTATCTTCACAGACCACATGAAATAACATAAAACAACACTTACCCCCCCCCCCCCCCCCCCCCCCTCAGAAAGCTGCTACTGCCGACATTTTAAATTTCTCCAAGAAAGTCGACTGCCACCTCTGGGAGAACCCCAGCATTGGCCCTCTCAAGGCAAACTTTATTTTCTCGAGGCTGAGAAACCCAGCCATGTCATTGACCCAAGTCTCCACACTCGGGGGTTTCGAGTCCCTCCACATTAAAAGGATCCGTCTCCAGGCTACCAGGGAGGCAAAGGCCAGAACGTCGGCCTCTTTCACTCCCTGAACTCCCGGATCTTCTGATACTCCAAAGATCGCTACCTCTGGACTTGGCACCACCCGAGTTCCTAGCACCGTGGACATTGCCTTGGCAAACCCCTGCCAGAATCCACCAAGCTTCGGGCATGCCCTAAACATATGAACATGGTTTGCTGGGCTTCCCGCACACCTCGCACATCTGTCTTCTACCCCGAAAAACTTGCTCATCCTCGCCGCCGTCATGTGTGCCCAGTGTACCACTTTAAACTGTATTAGACTGAGCCTGGCACATGCTGAGGAGGAACTGACCCTACTTAGGGTTTCTGTCCACTGACCCGGCTCTAACTCTCCTCCTAACTCCTCCTCCCATTTGCCCCTAAGCTCCTCCACCGGGGTTTCCTCCGCTTCCAGCAGTTCCTGGTAGATATCCGACACCTTCCCGTCCCCCACCCAGATACCAGAGCCTACTCTGTCCTGTATCCCCCGTGGCAGCATCAGCGGGAAAGCCAACACCTATTTCCTCAGAAAGTCCCGCACTCGCGAAGTCTTGTTCACCCACACAAATCCCGAGATGATCTTATTAACCCACTTGAAAAAGGCCTTAGGGATGAAGATGGGAAGGCACCGGAATACAAATAAGAACCTGGGGAGGACCATCATTTTCATGGTCTGTACCCCCCCTCCTTCCATTTGTTCCACCAGCCGGATCAAATTAAGCTTATGCAACAAATCCCACTTCCAAGCCACCTGCACACCCAGGTAACAAAAGCTCTTCTCTACCCTCCTCAGCGGCAGCTCATTCAGTCTCTTCTCCTTTAGCCTGGATCACAAACAACTCGCTCTTCCCACGTTCAGTTTATACTCCGAGAAACTGCCAAATTCCCTCAAGATCCGCATGACCTCCCCCGCCCCTCCAGTGGGTCTGAAATATACAGGGGGAGATCATCCGCATAGAGCGAGACCTGGTGCTCCACCCCCCCCCCCCCCCCCCCCCCACCCCCGGACCAGGCCCTGCCAGTTCCTTGAAGCTCTCAGCACCATGGCCAGCGGCTCAATAGCAAATAATAACGGGGAGAGGGGACACCCTTGCCTCGTCCCCTGGTGCAACTTAAAATACTCCGACCTAAGCCGGTTTGTGCACACACTTGCCACAGGCGCCTGGCACAGCAATCGCACCCACCGAATAAAGTCCTCACCAAACCCAAACCTACCTCGCGCCTCCCACAGGTATTCCCACTCCACCTGATCGAAAGATTTCTCTGCATCTGTCGCTGCCACAACCTCTGCATCCTCGCTTTCCGAGGGCATCATAACAATATTTAAAAGCCTCCGCACATTGGCATTAAGTTGCCTGCCCTTAACGAATCCAGTCTGGTCTTCCCCTATCACCCCCGGGACACAATCCTCTATCCTTGTGGCCAAGATCTTAGCCAATAGCTTGGCATCCACATTGAGTAACGAGATTGGCCTGCAAGACCCACACTGTTCAGGGTCCTTCTCCCATTTAAGAATGAGTGAGATCGAGGCCTGCAACATTGTAGGGGGGAGGATTCTCTTCTCTCTTGCCTCATTAAAGGTCCTCATCAGCGGTGGGCTCAATATCTCTGAAAATTTCTTAAAAGATTCCACTGGAAAGCCATCCAGCCCCGAAGCTTTGCCCGACTGCATGCCCTCCAGCCCCTTAATGATCTCTTCTATCTCGATCGGAGCCCCCAGCCCCTCCACCAGGCTCTCCTCCACCCTCGGGAACATCAATTGGTCCAGAAATTGCCTCAACCCTTCCGCTCCCGCTGCGGGTTCCGATTCATGTAATTTGCTGTAGAAGTCCTTAAAAACTTCATTCACCCCCTCCTTCACCCAAGATCAAGTTCCCCTCCTTATTCTTTACTCCACCAATCTCCCTGGCCGCCTCTCTCTTCCTAAGCTGGTGCACCAGCATCCTGCTCGCTTTCTCCCATACTCATAAACCGCCCCCTTAGCCTTTCTCAGCTGTTCTACCGCTTTCCCTGTGGTCAGCAATTCAAACTCCATCTGTAGCTTGCGCTGCTCCCTCAGGAGTCCCGCGTCCGGGGCCTCCACATAACTCCTATCCACCCAGAGTATCTCCTCCACTAATCTCTCCCTCTCCACCCTTTCCCTCTTTTCTCTATGGGACCGGATCGATATTAATTCCCCTCTAACAACTGCCTTCAGGGCTTCCCAGACCGCCGCTGCCGATACCTCTCCCGTGTCGTTTGTTTCCAGGTAGTTCTGGATACTCTTATTTACCCGCCCGCAACCCACCTCGTCCGCTGACAACCCCACGTCCAGTCTCCACAGCTGACACTGCCCTCTCTCCTCCCCAAGCTGCAAACCAACCCAGTGTGGGGCATTGTCCGAGACTGTAATCACCAAGTATTCCGTCCCCGCCACCTTCGGGATCAACGCCTGCCCAGAACTAAAAAGTCAATACGTGGGAGAAAAAGAAAAACTCCTTTACCCTCGGCCGTGTAAACCTCCAGGAGTCTACGCCCCCCATCTGCTCCATAAAGCCCTTCAACTCCTTTGTCGCTGCGGGCCTCTTCCCTGTCCTGGATTTTGAGCGATCCAATTCAGGTTCAATAACCGTATGAAGTCCCCCCCCATGATCAAGTTGTGTGACTTAAGGACCGGGATTTTGCCTAACACGCGCCTCGTAAAATTCTCGTCTTCCCAGTTCAGGGCGTAGACATTCGCGAACACCACTCGGATCCCCTCCAAATTCCCACTCACCATTATATACCTACCCCCTTTATCAGCCACAATTCTCCCAGCCTCAAATGCCACTCGCTTACTGAACAAAATTGCTACCCCCCCGGTCTTCGAGTCCAGCCCTGAGTGGAACACCTGACTAACCCAACCATCCTTAATCTCATCTGGTCTGTGACCTTTAGATGCGTCTCCTGCAGCATTGCCACATCTGCCTTTAGTCCCTTTAAATGCGCGAACACGCGTGCTCTTTTCACTGGCCCATTCAGACCTCTCATGTTCCACGTAATCAGCCTGGACGGGGGGCTACCACCAACCCCCCTGCCGACTAGCCAGCCCCCTTTTTAGGCCAGCCCCGAGCCCGCGCCCCCCGCTTCCCTGAGCACCCCCTTAAGCAGCAGTCGCCCCCGACCTCCCATTTATTCCCTGAAAATAATTTCTCCCTTACCAGCAAAGCAGCCACCCCCCACCCCCCCACCCCCCACCATAGCACCAGAAACCTAATCTCACAAATCAAACATCAACTCAATACTAGCTCACCCCCCACCACGCTTCCGAGAGTCAGCTGATCCATGCTGACCCTGATAACCCCACCCCTGGCGCCGATCACACTATCGCCTTATTGTTCGGACACCTCTCCCCACATAGAAAAAAAACTATTTACAGGATCACATTCCCCAGTAAGTAAACAACAGCTCTCAAGAAAACATTAACATAACCATAAAGCAGGACAGACACACTCACTTAAAACAAAACACAGTCTCCCAAAGGACAATGCTAACTTCAGGCCCCCCCCCCCCGGATCAACGCCCTGCTGAACAAAGCACCCTCCAACTATCCCCTCAGTCCACCCTCTCGCCCAAGACTAACCACAATCTTGTTTAAAACAGAATACAATTACAAACCACCGCCACATCCCATCACCGGAGCTTAAGTGTCTTTTAACTCGAGTCCAACTTCTTCTCTTTAATAAATATCCAAACCTCATCTGGCGACTCAAAATAATAGTGTTGATCCTCATGCGTTACCAACAGCCTCGCTGGGTATAACACCCCAAACTTCACCCCCTTCTTAAAGAGGGTCGCCTTTGCCCGGTTGAACCCCGCACGTCTCTTGGCCAGCTCCGTTCCCAGGTCCTGATAGATGCGCACCTCACTGTTCTCCCACTTGCTGCCTCGTTCCTTCTTGGCCCACCGCAAGACGCGCACCTTATCTGAAAAACGGTGAAAATGAACCACCATGGCCCTCGGCGGGTCACTCGCCTTGGGCTTCCTTGCGAGGGCTCTGTGCGCTCCACCCAGCTCCAAGGGTCGAGGGAAAGCCCCCGCTTCCATCAACGACTCCAGCATATCCGACACATATGCTCCCGCATCTGATCCCTCAATACCTTCAGGAAGGCCAACGATTCTTAAATTCTGCCTCCTGATCCTGCTCTCCAGCTCCTCCTGCATCTTCTTGTGGCGGTCATCTAGCACCTCCACCTTGTGCTCCAGTACAGTTATCTCGTCCTCTTGGTTGGAGAGTTTTAACTCGAACTCCTGAATCGCTTTCCCCTGGGCTGCCCAAGTGACTGTTAAATAAGTTAAGAGCCCATGGTATTAAGGGTAAGATCCTGACATGGATAGAGGATTGGCTGAGTGGCAGAAGGTAGAGAGTGGGGATAAAGGGGCATTTTTCAGGATGGCAGCCGGTGACTAGTGGTGTGCCTCAGGGGTTGATGCTCAGACCACAACTTTTCACAATATACATTAATGATCTGGAGGAAGGAACTGAAGGCACTGTTGCTAAGTTTGCAGATGATCCAAAGATCTGTAGAGGGGCAGGTATTATTGAGGAAGCAACCGGGCTGCAGAAGGACTTGAGCAAAGAAGTGGCAGATGGAATACAATATGGGAAAGTGTGAGGTTGTGCACTTTTGAAGTAGAAATGGAGGCATAGACTATTTTCTAAATGGGAAGATGCTTAGGAAATCAGAAGCACAAAGGGACTTGGGAGTCCTTGTTCACGATTATCTTAAGGTTAACGTGTAGGTTCAGTCAGCAGTTAGGAAGGCAAATACAATGTTTGCATTCATTTCAAGAGGGCTACAATACAAGAGCAGGGATGTACTTCTGAGGCTGTATAAGGCTCTGGTCAGACCCCATTTGGAGTTTGTGAGCAGTTTTGGGCCCCATAGCTAAGGAAGGATGTGCTGGCCTTCGAAAGGGCCCAGAGGAGGTTCACAAGAATGATCCCTGGAATGAAGAACTTGTCGTTTGAGGAACGTTTGAGGACTCTGGGTCTGTACTCGGAGTTTAGAAGGATAAGGGGGATCTTATTGAAACTGACATGATACTGTGAGGCCTGGATAGAGTGGACATGGAGAGGATGTTTCCACTTGTAGGAAAAACTAGAACCAGAGAACACAACCTCAGACTAAAGAGACAATCCTTTAAAACAGAGATGAGGAGGAATTTCTTCAGCCAGAGGGTGGTGAATCTGTGGAACTCTTCCGCAGAAGGCTGTGGAGGCCAAATCACTGAGTGTCTTTAAGACACAGATAGGTAGGTTTTGGATGAATGGGGATGAGATAATATCAGCCATGATTGAATGGCGGAGCAGATTCGATTGGCCAAGTGGCCTAATTCTGCTCCTATGTCTTATGGTCTAATGGTCTTCCAACAGTCCCGGGAAGTACTCTGTCTTCTTCAACTTTTGCACACTTCATTTCCTCGGAGGTGACCCATTATCGGAGTTGAAAGTGGGGAAACCATTGCTTCTGAATCGGAGCCGCCATGCGTGCGGCCGCTTATACAATGGCCGCCACCGGAATTCCATCAAAGGCACTTTAATGCTCTTTATAATCAGGAACACTTCTGTTGAAGGACAACTGGGTGTGGTGACATTATCGCTTCATCAATGTTGCAAGCAACACAATGCACAGTGTCGACCATAGTATGGGAAAATCCCTATTCACAACAGTGCCATCTCTAAAATTAAAATTTTAGAACATAGATTGGTTCCTGCATTCTGACAGATGCTTCTAATTTGGTTAATAGAAATCCACAAACTAAATACTAAACACGTAGAAAACTGTCAGGCGTTATCTCCTCATAGCAAATGTTGAAATTAAGTGGAAATATTCTGGTTATTGAATCTGAAGCATAGATAAGTAAATCCTCAAACAAAAGGGACTAGAATAAAACTCCAATCCCAGAATATTAAAAACATATTGTGAAGCAGTGGCCCAGTGGTTAGCACTGCTGCCTCACAGCACCAGGGACTCAGGTTCAATTCCAGCCTTGGGTGACTGTCTGTGTGGAGTTTACACTTTCTCCCCGTGTCTTCATGGGTTTCCTCCAGGTGCTCCAGTTTCGTCCCACAGTCCAAAGATGTGCATTGGCCATGTTAAATTGCCGCTTAGTGTCTAAAAGATGTGCAGGTTAGGTTAGGGAGTAAGGCGGGGTGTACGGGGGAGTGGACCTGGAGTGTTCTTTCTGGAGCGGACTTTATGGGCTGAATGGCCTCCTTCTGCACTGTATGGATTCTATGACCCTGTGAACAGGGTATGGAGACCTGGCAGACCAAAAGAATGCCAGAGAGTAACAATTACGCTTCATTATGAGACATATCATTTGCAACAATGGACATTTATACAGCACATGTAACATAGTAAATTATCCCAAGATGCTTCACAGGAATGCTATCAAACATAATTTGACATAGAGCCATATGAGCAATAGCTGTGCAGATGACCAGGAATGTGGTCAGAGGTGAATTTTGAGGGGAGGTTTAGGAAGGGAAATCCAGGGTTTGGGGACATGGTAGCTGAAGACATGGCCACAAATCATAGAATGTTAGAATCCCTACAGTGCTGAAGAAGGCCATTCAGCCCATCGAGTCTGCACTGACCCTCTAAAAGAGCACCCTGCCTAGCCCCCATTTTATCCCCGTAACCCACCTAGGGACATTTTAGCATAGCTAATCCCCCAAACCAGCACATCTTAGGACTGTGGGAGGAAACCGGACCACCCAGAGGAAATCCACGCAGACACGGGTAGAATATGCAAACTCTACACACTGTCACCCAAGGTTGGAATGGAATCTGGGTCCCTGGTGCTGTGAGGCAGCAGTGCTAACCACTGTACCACCATGCCGCCCCAGGCAGAACAATTAAAATCAGGGATATGCAAAAGACTAAAAGGGAAGGAATGCAGATAGATCAGAGACGTGTAGGACTGGAGGAGGTTACAGGGACAGGGAGGGGTGAAATCATGAAAAGATTTGAAAACAAGAGGAGAATTTTAAAATCAACATCATGTTTAGCCAGGAACCCATGAGCAGAGGGGTTATAGGTCAGAGGAGTCAGAGGATTATAGGGATACGAAACTTGGTGCAAGTTATATCGACAACAGAACTCTGCCTGAGATTAAATTTAAGTTTAAGTGGAAGAATGGTGCCCAGGTAGGAGTGCATTGGAATAGTCAAGCCTAGAAAGAATAATGGTATGACTGAGGGTTTCAGAAGTAGACGATTTGAAGAAAGTGAAAGATTTGGCAGTGTTATGGAGACAACAATAGGCAGTCTTGGTGACAATTTCGATATGTGGGTCCAAAGTTCATCTCAGCAGCAAATAAAACAAGTTTGAGAATGTTCTGGTTCGAACGCAGAGAGTCACCAGGGGACAGAACTGAATCAGTGAGTTCTCCCAGTGAGACAGAGAAGACAGCCAGAGTGAGACAGCAAAGAGTGAGTTTGGGAATTTGAATCGAGGTGGGAATTGGAAGCTGGGTGGGGAGGAAGTGCTTTTTGTGACTGGTAAGTAGTGTTTCTGTTTTTCTGTTTCTTTTCATTGGTATATATATATATTTTTTTCTTCTTCATTGTTTATTTATTTAGTTAAATTTTGGGGGGGGAAATTGAAATTGTTCAAGTTAACCGAAGGTTTAAGACATGGCAGGAGATCTCAGACCCGTGTCATGCTCCTCGTGTGCGATGTGGGAGCTCAGGGACACAGCCACTGTCCCTGGCTCCTTCACGTGCAAGAGGTGTGTCCAGTTGCAGCTCCTGTTAGACCGCTTGACGGCTCTGGAGCTGCGGATGGACTCACTTTGGAGCGTCCGCGATGCTGAGGACGTCGTGGATAGCACGTTTAGCGAGTTGGTCACACCGCAGGTGAAAGGTACTGAGGGAGATAGTAAATGGGTGACCAAAAGACAGAGCAAGAGTAGGAAGGCTGTGCAGGTGTCCTCTGCGGTCATCTCCCTGCAAAACAGATATACCGCTTTGGATACTGTTGAGGGAGATGGCTCACCAGGGGAAGGCGGCAGCAGCCAGGTTCATGGCACCGTGGCTGGCTCTGCTGCGCAGCTGGGCAGGAAGAAGAATGGCAGGGCTATAGTGATAGGGGACTCAATTGTAAGGGGAATAGACAGGCGGTTCTGCGGACGAAATCGAGACCCCAGGATGGTATGTTGCCTCCCTGGTGCAAGGGGCAAGGATGTCTCGGAGCGGCTGCAGGACATTCTGGGTGGGGAGGGTGAACAGCCAGCTGTCGTGGTGCACGTAGGCACCAACGATATAGGTAAAAAACGGGACGAGGTCCTACAAGCTGAATTTAGGGAGCTAGGAGTTAAACTAAAAAGTAGGACCTCAAAGGTAGTAATCTCAGGATTGCTACCAGTGCCACGAGCTAGTCAGAGTAGGAATGTCAGGATAGAGAGGATGAATACGTGGCTCGAGAGATGGTGCAAGAGGGAGGGATTCAAATTCCTGGGACATTGGAACCGATTCTGGGGGAGGTGGGACCAGTACAAACCGGACGGTCTGCACCTGGGCAGGACTGGAACCGATGTCCTAGGGGGGGGGTGTTTGCCAGAGCTGTTGGGGAGAGTTTAAACTAATGTGGCAGGGGGATGGGAACCGATGCAGGAAGTTGGAAGGTAGTAAAACAGGGACAGAAATAAAAGGCAGTAAGGGGGAAAGTGTAAGGCAGAGAAGCCATAGTCAAAAATCAAAAAGGGCGACAGTACAAGGTACAGTGACTGAGGGGAGCTCAGTGAATAGGACCAGGAATACTAAAAGAAATAAAACGGGAAGTGAAAACATCAATGGTCAGCGATGCGGCAGGTTGTTACAGGAAGATATGGGTTCGACGACAAGGAAAATTAGGAGAAAGGTTAAGAGGAAATATAACTTAGGAGAGGTTACTGATCGAGGTGTTAAGATTAAGAACAGAGGTAAAAAAGCCAACATAAGTGTACTTTACCTGAATGCTCGTAGTATTCGGAATAAGGTAAATGAGTTGACGGCGCAAATCATCGTGAATGACTATGATTTAGTGGCCATTACTGAAACATGGTTAAAGGATGGTCACGACTGGGAGTTAAATATCCGAGGGTATCAAACCTTTCGGAAGGACAGAGTGGATGGTAAGGGAGGTGGTGTAGCTCTGTTATTTAAGGATGACATCCGGGCAACAGTAAGGGATGACATCGGTGCTATGGAGGATAAGGTTGAATCCATTTGGGTGGAAATCAGGAATAGTAAGGCGAAAAAGTCACTGATAGGAGTAATCTATAGGCCACCAAATAGTAACATTATGGTGGGGCAGGCTATAAACAAAGAAATAACAGATGCATGTAGAAATGGTACAGCAGTTATCATGGGGGATTTTAATCTACATGTTGATTGGTTTAACCAGGTCGGTCAAGGCAGCCTTGAGGAGGAGTTTATAGAATGTATCCGCGATAGTTTCCTCGAACAGTATGTAATGGAACCTACGAGGGAACAAGCGGTCCTAGATCTGGTCCTGTGTAATGAGACAGGATTGATTCAGGATCTCATAGTTAGGGATCCTCTCGGAAGGAGCGATCACAATATGGTGGAATTTAAAATACAGATGGAGGGTGAGAAGGTAAAATCAAGCACTAGTGTTTTGTGCTTAAACAAAGGAGATTACAATGGGATGAGAGAAGAACTAGCTAAGGTAGACTGGGAGCAAAGACTTTATGGTGAAACAGTTGAGGAACAATGGAGAACCTTCCAAGTGATTTTTCACAGTGCCCAGCAAAGGTTTATACCAACAAAAAGGAAGGACGGTAAAAAGAGGGACAATCGACCGTGGATATCTAAGGAAATAAGGGAGAGTATCAAATTGAAGGAAAAAACATACAAAGTAGCAAAGATCAGTGGGAGACTAGAGGACTGGGAAATCTTTAGGGGGCAACAGAAAGCTACTAAAAAAGCTATAAAGAAGAGTAAGATAGATTATGAGAGTAAACTTGCTCAGAATATAAAAACAGATAGTAAAAGTTTCTACAAATACATAAAACAAAAAAGAGTGGCTAAGGTAAATATTGGTCCTTTAGAGGATGAGAAGGGAGATTTAATAATGGGAGATGAGGAAATGGCTGAGGAACTGAACAGGTTTTTTGGGTCGGTCTTCACAGTGGAAGACACAAATAACATGCCAGTGACTGATGGAAATGAGGCTATGACAGGTGAGGACCTTGAGAGGATTGATATCACCAAGGAGGTAGTGATGGGCAAGCTAATGGGGCTAAAGGTAGACAAGTCTCCTGGCCCTGATGGAATGCATCCCAGAATGCTAAAAGAGATGGCTCGGGAAATTGCAAATGCACTCGTGATAATTTACCAAAATTCACTGGACTCTGGGGTGGTCCCGGCGGATTGGAAATTAGCAAACGTGACACCACTGTTTAAAAAAGGAGGTAGGCAGAAAGCGGGTAATTATAGGCCAGTGAGCTTAACTTCGGTAGTAGGGAAGATGCTGGAATCTATCATCAAGGAAGAAATAGCGAGGCATCTGGATGGAAATTGTCCCATTGGACAGACGCAGCATGGGTTCATAAAGGGCAGGTCGTGCCTAACTAATTTAGTGGAATTTTTTGAGGACATTAACAGTGCGGTAGATAACGGGGAGCCAATGGATGTGGTATATCTGGATTTCCAGAAAGCCTTTGACAAGGTGCCACACAAAAGGTTGTTGCATAAGATAAAGATGCATGGCATTAAGGGGGAAGTAGGAGCATGGATAGAGGATTGGTTAATTAATAGAAAGCAAAGAGTGGGGATTAATGGGTGTTTCTCTGGTTGGCAATCAGTAGCTAGTGGTGTCCCTCAGGGATCAATGTTGGGCCCACAACTGTTCACAATTTACATAGATGATTTGGAGTTGGGGACCAAGGGCAATGTGTCCAAGTTTGCAGACGACACTAAGATAAGTGGTAAAGCAAAAAGTGCAGAGGATACTGGAAGTCTGCAGAGGGATTTGGACAGGCTAAGTGAATGGGCTAGGGTCTGGCAGATGGAATACAATGTTGACAAATGTGAGGTTATCCATTTTGGTAAGAATAACGGCAAAAGGGATTATTATTTAAATGATAAAATATTAAAACATGCTGCTGTGCAGAGAGACCTCGGTGTGCTCGTGCATGAGTCGCAGAAAGTTGGTTTTCAGGTGCAACAGGTGATTAAGAAGGCAAATGGAATTTTGTCCTTCATTGCTAGAGGGATGGAGTTTAAGACTAGGGAGGTTCTGTTGCAATTGTATAAGGTGTTAGTGAGGCCACACCTGGAGTATTGTGTTCAGTTTTGGTCTCCTTACTTGAGAAAGGACGTACTGGCACTGGAGGGTGTGCAGAGGAGATTCACTAGGTTAATCCCAGAGCTGAAGGGGTTGGATTACGAGGAGAGGTTGAGTAGACTGGGACTGTACTCGTTGGAATTTAGAAGGATGAGGGGGGATCTTATAGAAACATATAAGATTATGAAGGGAATCGAGAGGATAGATGCGGGCAGGTTGTTTCCACTGGCGGGTGAAAGCAGAACTAGGGGGCATAGCCTCAAAATAAGGGGAAGTAGATTTAGGACTGAGTTTAGGAGGAACTTCTTCACCCAAAGGGTTGTGAATCTATGGAATTCCTTGCCCAGTGAAGCAGTTGAGGCTCCTTCATTAAATGTTTTTAAGATAAAGATAGATAGTTTTTTGAAGAATAAAGGGATTAAGGGTTATGGTGTTCGGGCCGGAAAGTGGAGCTGAGTCCACAAAAGATCAGCCATGATCTCATTGAATGGCGGAGCAGGCTCGAGGGGCCAGATGGCCTACTCCTGCTCCTAGTTCTTATGTTCTTAGTGACAATGAAACAGAATTTGTGGCCATACTGTTTAGTAAAAGGACGACCTTTACAGCGACGAATATGGTGACGGCTTTACCATTACTGAATCCCTCACTGTTAATATCTTGGGGTTACTACTGACCAGACACTGGACAAGCTGTATAAACATTATGCTTACAAGAACAGGTCAGAGGCTGGGAGTTTCCAGACACCCCAAAATCCACCAGCTACAAGGCACAAATTGGGGGGTAGGGGGCGTCAGCAGAAAGGGAGGAGGGGACACCAAGCAGGATACAGGATAGCAAGGCAGAGGAGCCAGAGGGGACAAATGGCAAGGAAGCACATGGGTGCGACCCAGAAGTCAGATCCGAATGCAGTTGCTGGGTTGAAAGGCCACTGGCTGAGAAACATCTGGGTAACGGTGCACAACAATGTCCAAAACGTTAACTCTGCTTCTCCCTCCACAGATGATTTGAGATTAGCTGCATTGATCTCAGGCCACCTATCAGATTGATAGATCCTGCTTTTCTTTCACAATTCCAATTATTCTTTTTGAACAATTGTTTATTGACAGATTGCCCCACATCCCTCACTGTAATAGCCCACACGGGGTCTACAGAGTTGAATGATTATCTTCCCCATGATCCTTGCGGAGTATGAGCTCCCTGCTACGGGCGGGGGTCTATTGACCTCTGTATAAATGTTCGGTCAGTAAAGACACCGACCAGAGAGAAAAGCGGTAGGGATTTACCGGGTTGTGTATATATTGTGCTGTAAGTAAATCTTTGTTTCATTATTTGTACTCGGTATGGACTCCCCGTGTCCTTATTGAGCTGGCTTCTCAACATTTATTGACTATCCTGAATGAGAACACAAGAAATAGGTTAAGTCCCGTTGAGTTTGTTCTACCATTCAGTATGATTACTGTACTGTAGGGGCCTGGCATCGAAAGAGTTAACATGGGAATGAGTACAATGGTGCCCACACAATGTTGTAAGAGAACACAGGACCTGCACCTCGGGGTTAACCTAGTGTTCGACAGAGCTGTGTGCAGAAACAAACATGGAGACAGCTTTTAGCTTGGACCTTTACTGTAACTATGTACATAGCCTCTACTAGTTAATAAATATTTACTACTGAACTACCCAAGACTATAAACACCCTAACAAGACTTACTGAACTACGCCCAATACTCTATAATACTGGGCCTGATGCCGGCCCACAGATCTCGTGGTGCCATCTTTAAAGGGTGCCCCAATCTGCCCGGAAAATATACTTTCCTCCATCCCCACAGAAACAGAAGACCACTAACACGGGATGACCACACCACCACCACACAAGCATCGGGGCATTCACATCCCCTGCCACCACCAAGCGAGCATCAGGGGAACCCCCCACCACCCACTCCCCCACCAATTGAGCATTGAGGCATTCCCCCCCACTCCCCCCCCCACCAATTGAGCATGGGGACATTCCCCCCACTCCCCCTCGATCAATTGAGCATGGGGGCATTCCCCAACCACCCTCCCGCCAAGTGAGCATCAGGGCAATCTCCCACCCCCCCATTCCCACTGAGTGAGCATCAGGGTATTTCTTCCCCCCCCCCCCCCACCAAGTGAGCATCAGGGGATCCTCCCACCCCCTCCACCACCCCACTACCCAAGCATTGGGGCATTCTCCCCCTCCCCACCAAGCGAGCATCAGGACATCCCCCCCCCCCCCCCCACCACCACTACCAACAAGCAAGCATTGGGCATTCCCCTCAGGCAGTGCCCTCCTCCTGCTCCCAGATGCGAAAGTGAGCTCAAAGACCTAGGGCTGGATTCTCCACACACTCGCCCCAAAATCGTGGCCGGCGCGGGGGCGGAGAATCCATGTTCCCACAAGAAATCAGGACTGCCGCTGGTTCACCGATCCTCCGTCCCCGACTGGCCAAAGTCCCGACGGCGTGGAACCGATGTGCTCCAGCCGGTCGGGATACTCGCCTGGCGGCTGCGGACTCAGTCCGCGGCCGCCCTGGTTGGGGCGTGCTGATTGGAGGCCGGGGGGGCCTTATAGGTGGCCAGGAAATGTTTGTGCGGAGGTTGAGGGTCAGGCGGGTGGCCGATCGGGGGAGGGGTCTCCTTTGTGGGTCTAGCTCCGCGGTCCGGGTCCACAATGGAGCACAGCGTGGCCGTGGAGGCCGCCGCCGTGCGCATGTGCGGCCTCCTACTCGGCTGTGCGGGGTCCCGTATCTGCAGCAAAAGCTGTGAGATCTATTCCGGGTCCCTACAATCCTCCTACAGGACTGGGAATTTGTGTCCCTTTGATCCAGGATTTTCAGGAGTAAAACTCCACCGTTTTGATGCCGGCGTGGGGACATAATTCCAATAATGGAGAATCCAGCTCTTTATTTTTCATAAGAACTGTGTTTGTTAATTGAAAAGCTGATTTTTCCTTAGATACTAATGGGGTAAATTATAAATCATAGAATCATAGAATTTACAGTGCAGAAGGAAGCCATTCGGCCCATCGAGTCCGCACCAGCCACTGGAAAGAGCACCACACCCAATCCCACACCTCTACCCTATCCCCGTAACCCAGCAACCTCACCTAATCTTTTGGACGCGAAAGGGAAGTTTATCATGGCCAATCCACCTAACCTGCACATCTTTGGACTGTGGGAGGAAACCGGAGCACCCGGAGGAAACCCACGCAGGCACAGGGAGAATGTGCAGACTCCGCACAGTCACCCGAGGCTGGAATTGAACCCGGGACCCTGGAGCTGTGATGCAGCAGTGATAACCACTGCATCACTGTGCCGCCCACTGTGTTAATAATAAAGTTTATTTTAATCTAAAAGATCCCTAGTTGTCAGTGGAGTCACTTCCTGGAGTGAAATATCCTTTCCTCACAGTTTACAAATTGAAAAATTGTTGGGGTCTCATCCAGTGTCCTAATATAAATTGGGGTCTGGTCCGGGTACCTTAATAAAAATTGGGGGCTTGTTCAGGATTAAAAAGTGTAATTCCCAGGTTGTCTTTGGATTATTGAATTTAAAGACAGTGCGTGTAAGGAACTGGTGCTTTCTTTCAGGTATTGAATTCTTGTCAGTTTATATAGGGGGTGACTGGTAAAATGGCTCTTTCCATGGCTAAGAATTTCCTAGGTGTGGAAGCGGTCACTCAGAGTGGTTTACAAAAGCGTTGTTAAAACAAAGCTTTTGGATATCATTAACCTTTAGCTGGAAAGGCGAGGTAGATGAGCTAACTACAGCGATAGCTCAGTATTTAGATTTGCCAGACACACATCTGAAGTATGCCCATTCCTCCAAGAAGAGCCATGATGTGGAGATGCCGGCGTTGGACTGGGGTGAGCAGAGTAAGAAGTCTTACAATACCAGGTTAAAGTCCAACAGGGTTGTTTCGATGTCACTAGCTTTCGGAGCGCTGCTCCTTCCTCAGGTGAATCCTGAGGAAGGAGCAGCGCTCCGAAAGCGAGTGACATCGAAACAAACCTGTTGGACTTTAACCTGGTGCTGTAAGACTTCTTACTTCTATAACAATTGCTATTTTGTATCTTTCTATAAAGTACCCTTCATGTTGCCTCCGTTTGTGTAACCTCAACTTTCGAAGCATATTTAATCTCCATTAATTGTCTTCGGGCTTGAATCTGGTGCAGTGCTCTGAAATGGACACGATACTCAAATTGGCGCCTGATTTGCCTTCATTGTTCTGACCAGAATGTTCAGCATTCCACTTGCGTTACTGCTCTGGAGTGCTTGGACATATTGACTACCGATTCTATTAAAACTCACAGTTCTCTTTCAACTCGATCCTGAGTGAGACAGAAATGCTGCAATTATGACCTGCCCTGTTACATTTGGTGGGCCGTGGACTTGGTGCTCTGTATATATATTTCTTGTCTAATCATTTGGTTGTATAGCTGCCTCTGAAACCTCACTTCTGAGTTTCGAAATACCAGTTGTTAATACGAATGAGAAAGAGTGGGAAGTCCCGGCGCCCTTGATTTAATGTGCCCTACAAGATATTTGTTTAGCTCTTTCCAAAACTGACCTTGGATTCAAGCTCCTTTCGTTAAGAGCTGAACCGTTTTAGGGTTGGGCATGTTGATTGCTATTTGGTTGGCTCTTGTGTAAGGTGTTCCAGCTCAAGTCTGATAAATCACCAGCTATTTGATGCAATAAATAACAGAAGAACAGCCCTCCAGCCTGCGCGGCCATTCAGTGAAATGTTGGCTATTCTGGCCTGGGCTTCAACTCCCACCTTCCTGCGTCCCTCTGACACTTTGACTACTAGAGTGTTAAGACAGCACACGCTTCATACCCTTGAATATATTCAGCGACCCAGCGACGTCGGCGTTCTGTGGTCAATTATCTGGGTTATAACACACCCCAGTTGCTTCGATTTATATGACCCATACCAGAGCCCCTGTGTGCAAAACTCATCAGGGTGTGCTCAAACTTCGAAACACATCAATAAGAATTAGGCAATGCATAAATGATAATTCTTTTTGACCATCGGGTCTTTGTGCACGATGGAGCGGAGGTTAGCAAAGAGACGATGGGCGAAAACCACAACCCTCACTGGGGGGGGCGGGGGGCGGGGGGAGGAGAGACAAAGAATCTCTCTATGCGAGACCATTCAGCCCTTCCACCCGGGCAGTGCTGGCTCCAGCCCAACTACACATGCTTAATGTAAACACAAGAGGGCCACGTCTTTGCTTTATGTCTTTGGCATAGAAGGGAAGGGAGGGCTGGCGTAGGCTGTGATGAATAATGGTTTAAGCAATGCATTGCATGAAACGTGTGACTTACTCCCTTTAAGAAAGTCACTCGGCCCATCTACACCTGGTAGCACCAATCTCAGATGGCAATGTTCAACCTGGAACACACACACATCATTTTCCAGGACCTCGGGTGACAATTATAGAAGCAAACAAATGCACACAGGTCCATGCTGGTAGACACCACAAGTGATCCGCGTCTACGTGATTCCCAGCCGCGAGGACTGGAGACTCACGGAAGGCTGGAGCATAGGGTGCCGGACCCGCTATTTACATGCTCCTGCTGGCATGCGACGTGAACCAAGCGATTGGGTTGCCGGCCGGCGTCGCGCCCAATTTTTCCTCAATACTATAAAAGATGGACTAATACTTCTTGGCCAGTAACTCATCATCTGTACTGCTTTCCAGAGGGATTACACCCAACACCTTCACCAGGGGCACCCCAGGTTGGAAGCAAACAGATACGGGGCCAAGGAATCACTGTACCGGCTTTCCATGTATGCCAACATGGAGAGGGAAATCTCCAGATGTGCAACGTGAAATTCACTCAAGCCGCATCAAACAAATGAACTGCTGAACCTACATGAGGTCCCAGACCTCCCGAAGTCATTCACAGCAACAGACATTTCGAAAGAAATGGAAAACAGCATTTAGTCTTATTTGATTGGCATTCTGGGCGGTTTGAACTTGACGACCTGCCAAACATGCTAGGTAACACAGTCATCATCAAGCTCCAGAAACACTGCCACACACGGCGTCCCTCACAGGCTCATGGCAGACAACACTCGCCAATTCATCGCCACTGAATTTCAAACCTTTGTGCACATATGGGACTTGAACAGCTCCCTATAACCACAACCAACAGCCGGCTGCAACAGGCGGTACACTCAACTAAACATCTTCCAGAGAAATGTGGCGGGGTTGCACAGATGACTATGCTGCACTCCTCAGCCTGTGAAACATGCCAAGACAGGCGGTTGGATTCTCCCAAAATGAGACTATGTCCCCATGCCGGCATAAAAACGGTGGAGTTTCACTCCCGAAATTCCGATTAAAAAGTTGAACTGATTCATATCTCTGCAGGAGGCTAGCAGGTAAATCTTGCAGCTTTAGCTGCGGATACGGGCCCCTGCACTTCCGGTTTGGAGTCCGCGCATGTGTACGGCGGCTGCCTCCAGCGGCTGCGCCATGCTCCATGGCGGACTCAGACCGCGGTGCCATACCGACAAAGGAGACCCCCCACCCGCAATCGGCCGCACGCCCGAGCCTGAAACAGCGAACATCTAATCCCCGGGACTGGCCTCCAGTGCCCCCGACTAGGGCAGCCACGACTGAGTCTGCAGCTGCCAGCCCAGCATCCCGGCCGGCAACAGGTGGTTAGTCTCACGTCATTGGGAACTCGGCTGGTCGGGAACGGAGGTTTGCTCAACGGGCCTCTGGCAATGCGCCCCCGGCTGGCCGCATGCTCCGCGGTCACACCGATTTTCAGGGCACGGAGAATCGCCGGATTACGGATGTGATTCTGCTGTGACTCACCTGATGAAGGAGTTATGCTCCAGAAGCTAGTGATTCCAAATAAACCTGTTGGACTTTAACCTGGTGTTGTAAGACTTCTTACTGTGCTCACCCCAGTCCCCCAGCATCTCCACATCACGTTTTGTCTGATGTTCACTTTTGCTAATGAGAGCAAAGCAAAGCTTTCCAGGAACATTTGATGGTTTGCGTCGGTGATTTCCTGCTCAGATTTTGCTAGCCCTGCTGAGCACTTCCAACATTTTGTGTTTTTATTTCAGATTTTCAACATCTGCAGTATTTTGGTCCGACATTTTCAACAAAACTAACTAGTTCAGCTGAAACATTTATTGCAAGCTATAGCAAGGGAGCTGAGCCATCACTAGATGACTTCCCAGCACCCCGAGCACAGAAAATACAGGTCAATTACACTTTTCCCTGTTATCTGAAGTAATTAACATACACCAATCAAAAGAATACTTTGTTAAAAAATCATCTGTGGCCTCTCACAATTAATGATTAGGATTACACAATGTATTGAAGGTCGGGCAGTGGATGCAGTGTATATGGATTTCAGTAAGGCATTTGATAAGGTTCCCCATGGTAGGCTCATTCAGAAAGCCAGGGGGCATGGGATACAGTGAAATTTGGCTGTCTGGGTACATAATTGGCTGGCTGAAAGAAGACAGCGAGTGGTAGTGGATGGAAAGTATTCCACCTGGATGTCGATGACCAGTGGTGTCTCGCAGGGATCTGTTCTGCGACCTCTGCTCTTTGAGGTTTTTATAAATGACTTGGATGAGGAAGTGGAAGGGTGGCTTAGTAAGTTTTCCGATGACACGAAGGTTGGTGGAGTTGTAGATAGTGTCGAGGGCTGTTGCAGGTTACAACAGGACATTGACAGGGTGCAGAGTTGGGCTGAGAAGTGGCAGATGGAGTTCAACCAAGAAAAATGTAAAGTGATTCATTTTGGAAGGTTGAATTTGAATGCTGAATACAGGGTTAAAGGCAGGATTCTTGGAAGTGTGGAGGAACAGGGGGATCTTGGGGTCCATGTACATAGATCCCTCAAAGTTGCCACCCAGGTTGATAGGGTTGTTAAGAAGGCGTATGGTGTGTTGGCTTTCATTAATAGGAGGATTGAGTTTAAGAGCCGCAAGGTTTTGCTGCAGCTTTATAAAACCCTGGTTAGACCACACTTGGAATATTGTGTCCAGGTCTGGTATGCTCATTATAGGAAGGATGTGGATGCTTTGGAGAGGGTGCAGAGGAGATTCACCAGGATGCTGCCTGGACTGGAAGGCATGTCTTATGAAGAAAGGTTAAGGGAGCTAGGGCTTTTCTCACTGGAGCAAAGAAGGTAGAGAGGGGACTTGATAGAGGCATGGATAGAGTAGATAGCCAGAGACTTTTCTCCAGGGTGGAAATGGCTGTCACAAGGGGACATAATTTTAAGGTGATTGGAGGAAGGTATAGGGGAGATGTCAGAGGTAGGTTCTTTACATATAGAGTGGTGGGTGTGTGGAATGCACTGCCAGCAGAGGTGGTGGAGTCAGAGCCATTAGGGGCATTTAAATGACTCTTAGACAGGCACATGGACAGCAGTAAATTGAAGGGGTGTAGGTTAGGTTGATCTCAGATTAGGATAAATGGTCGGCACAACATCATGGGCTGAAGGGCCTGTACTGTGCTGTACTGTTATGTTCTATTGCACATAGAATCATAGAATAGAATCTCTACAGGGTAGCCGGAGGCCATCAGGCCCATCGAGTCTCATCTGCCCTTGGAAAGAGCACCCTCTCCCCGTAACCCAGTGACCCCATCTAACCTTTTGGAAACTGAGGGGAAATTTACCATGGCCAATCCACCTAATCTGCACATCTTTGGACTGTGGAAGGAAACCGGAGCACCCGGAGGAAACCCACACAGATGCGGGAAGAACATGCAAACTCCACACAGACCGTCATCCGAGGCCAGATGTGAACCCGGGCCCCTGGAGCTGTGAGCCAGAAGTGCTAACCACTGTGCCACCATGCCGCTCATGAGTATAGTTACAAATCCTAATCAAGGCATGTGCATGACATTATAATATTGACAGGTGCATAGGTGCTTCTACTTCTCTACAAGTTTCCAGACAGTTAGTAAATTAAGTACACACCTGAGCTATAGCTCCCAGACTCCTTTCCATTGTCCTGTGTTCTATGATGATCACGATGTGGAGATGCCGGCGTTGGACTGGGGTGGGCACATTAAGAAGTCTTCACTCACCTGATGAAGGAGCTGTGCTCCTAAAGCTAGTGATTCCAAATAAACCTGTTGGACTTTAACCTGGGGTTGTGAGACTTCTTACTGTGGTGATCACGTGAGGGGCAACTGCCTGGCACCAATTAACTTTGTGTGCAGGCATCCTTGTCATGACTACAAGTCCTTGGGAGTTTTATCTGTTGCCATAGCAATGGCCTGAGTTTATCTGTCTACAGACACCTTGTAGACTCTGCAAGCAGGAGCTCATGGGAGTCCTTATGTTTTATTTAAACCTAGTATAAACATTTATACCTAAATCTACCTTTTTATACCTAAATCTACCTCTTCAGGGTTACTCATCAGTTCACAACTTCAATCGATAATCAAAATATTTAGACTGTGCTTTCTTGGGAAATTATCCATGACTTAATAAATAGCTTTGGACTTCAGCAGGGTACTGTTTGAATCAGGTGGCATTTATCCACTTTTCAAAACATGTATTGCACCCAGAAGGACTGAGCTGTCATGCCAAGTGTGAATCGT
Source organism: Scyliorhinus torazame (assembly GCF_047496885.1). Taxonomy (NCBI): domain Eukaryota; kingdom Metazoa; phylum Chordata; class Chondrichthyes; order Carcharhiniformes; family Scyliorhinidae; genus Scyliorhinus; species Scyliorhinus torazame. The sequence goes on along the minus strand of NC_092723.1, from coordinate 81,472,188 downwards.
AGATCATGTATTGGGGGGTTTATTCTAAGAACTCCAGCTCAAACGAAGAGGTAAAGGATTCTGAATACGGTGCATTACCAACAGAAATTAAATGGAAATGTATCTAAAAATAGTATTGCATTGAACGCCTGTTATTGAATCAACTGAATACTCAATTCCATTTTAAAGTAAATGGAATTATTTGGTACGGTGTGTAACCGACAGGTGATTTAGTGCTATAACAAAGAGACAGATTTTTATCGGCTAAGAATAAGTATTGGTGATGGGTCACAGTCTCCCCCCACCCCACCCTCCTTTGCTGAATATATGAAATTGATAGACAGGAACAGACCGTCAATCCTGTCTGACACCATGATAGCTGAAACATCAACTCAAAGCTTTCTCAGGGAACTGATCCATCAGAAAATGATTCACTGGCAATTGATTCATGGAGATTGCATAACCAAGAACTGAGTTACTGTAGATTAACAAATGGAGAAATATTCTGCTAGGAACCAATTCACGAAAACGGATTCATTTTGAACCGATCCATCAGGTGATGATCTGCTAGGGGCTGATTCACTTGGAACTGAGTAAATGAAGACTGATTCATTGACAACATGTACAAACATACAAAGTAGGAGCAACAGGGGGACCATTCGGCCCCTCGAGCCTGCTCCGCCATTCAATATGCTTATGGCTGATCTGATTGGAACTCAACTCCACATTCCTGTCACCTCACCAATGAACTTTGATTCACTGTCAATCAAAAATATGTCTAACTCGGGGACTTCCGGGTGCGGCTATGCAGAACTAGGTTGCATATTCGGTAGCTCCCGCTTGGAACGGACTTTTGGGCTCTTTTACAGGGCCCCCACGGCATTTGTTTGACATTTCCCGGTGTGGCAAGAGGACTGCAACACTCCCCTGATGGTGTCCCCCAGGAGTGTTGTGTCTTTTGGCTGCCAGGCCCGGCAGAAGCAATGGAAGATTTGGCTGCAAACAGGATAAACAGGGCCCCTTCCAGCATGCAAGCGGGGGAAGGGCAAGCTTAAAGCTGCAAACTGACCTGAGGACCTTTATCAAAAGTGAATTCTAACAGCAGAGGGAACAACTGTGAAAAGATCTCACCAGGGCCACTGAAGAAGCGGGGACGAGGCTTCCGGTGGCGGCCATGGAGGAGTAGGTCGCGCATTCGGCAGGAGTCAGCTGACTTGCGGAAGTGCAATGGGGGGAGTAAACCAGCTAGGATGGGTCCTAGCCGGGGGGGGGGGGGGGGGGGGGGGGGATCGAGTTGCTGCTGCTAAGATCAAGGAGGAGCTGGAGCGAGTGGGGTGGGTCAAGACAGGGGTATGCCGCTGTGGGGAACGGGCCAGGTGTGGGGTGCGGGCGCGTGGCTGGCCGAGGAGGGGTCATGGCTAGTCGGCGGGGGAGGGGGGGCTGATAACCTGGAATGTAAGGGGACTGAATGGGCTGGTTAAGCGGGCCCGCGTGTTCGCGCACCTGAAGGGGCTCAAGGCGGATGTGGTTATGTTCCAGGAGACACACCTGAAGGTGGCAGACCAGGTAAGACTGAGGAAAGGGTGGGTAGGTCAGGTGTTTCACTCGGGGCTAGATGCCAAAAATCGAGGGGTGGCGGTCTTGGTGGGAAAGAAGGTGTTATTCGAGGCGTCGAGCATTGTGGCAGATAATGGCGGTAGGTACATAATGGTAAGTGGTAAGTTGCAGGGAGAGAGGGTGGTACTGGTCAATGTGTATGCTCCGAACTGGGACGATGCGGGTTTTATGCGGCGTATGTTGGGTCGGATCCCAGACTTGGAAGTGGGGGGCCTGATAATGGGGGGAGACTTTAACACGGTGTTGGATCCTGCACTGGATCGCTCCAGGTCTAGGACGGGTAGGAAGCCGGCGGCGGCTAGAGTGTTGAGGGGATTTATGGACCAAATGGGAGGGGTGGACCCATGGAGATTTGCAAGGCCGGGGGCTAGGGAATTTTCATTCTTCTCACATGTCCATAAGGCTTATTCTCGAATCGACTTTTTCATTTTGAGTAGGGCGCTGATAGCGAGAGTAGAGGATACCGAGTATTCGGCAATAGCCAAATTCGACCTGGTGACCACCAGGAAGGCAGAGGTGCAGTGGAGGAAGGCCCAGGGGGCGGTCTACGAGTATGGGGAAAAGGCAAGCCGGATGCTGGCGCATCAGCTTCGGAAGCGGGACGCAGCTAGGGAGATCGGGGGAGTTAAGGCCAGGGGAGGGAGCGTGGTGCGGAGTGGGGTTGGCATCAATGGGGTCTTCAGGGACTTCTACGAGGAATTGTACCGATCTGAGCCCCCACGGGAGGAGGGAAGGATGGGCCGTTTCCTGGACCAATTGAGGTTTCCAAAGGTGGAAGAGGGACTGGTGGCGGGACTGGGGGCCCCGATTGGGCTGGAGGAGCTGATCAAAGGGATAGGAAGCATGCAGGCGGGGAAGGCACCGGGGCCGGACGGTTTCCCGGTCGAGTTCTATAAAAAATATATGGACCTGTTGGGCCCGCTGTTAGTTAGGACCTTTAATGTGGCAAGGGAGGGGGGGACTTTACCCCCGACAATGTCCCGGGCACTGATCTCCTTGATCCTGAAGCGGGACAAGGATCCCCTGCAATGTGGGTCTTACAGACCGATTTCCTTGCTAAATGTAGATGCCAAGGTGCTGGCGAAGGTCTTAGCCACGAGGATTGAGGATTGTGTGCCGCAGATCATCCATGAAGACCAGACGGGGTTTGTGAAGGGGAGACAGTTGAACGCGAATGTGCGGAGGCTTTTGAACGTTATCATGATGCCGGCGAGGGAGGGGGAGGCGGAGATAGTGGTGGCGATGGACGCTGAGAAAGCCTTCGATAGAGTAGAGTGGGGGTACCTGTGGGAGGTGCTGAAGAGGTTCGGGTTTGGGGAGGGGTTTGTCAGGTGGGTTAGGCTGTTGTACGAGGTCCCGATGGCGAGTGTGGCCACGAATAGGAGGAGGTCCGAGTACTTTCGGTTGCACCGAGGGACGAGACAGGGGTGTCCCCTGTCCCCCCTGCTCTTCGCACTGGCGATTGAACCCCTGGCTATGGCACTGAGAGAGTCGAGGAACTGGAGGGGCTTGGTGCGGGGTGGGGAGGAGCATAGGGTGTCGCTTTATGTGGACGACCTGCTGCTGTATGTGGCGGACCCGGTGGGAGGAATGCCAGAGGTAATGAGAATGCTTAGGGAATTCGGGGACTTTTCGGGGTACAAGCTCAATATGGGGAAGAGCGAGCTGTTCGCAGTTCAGCGAGGGGACCAGGAGAGGGGGATCGGCGAGCTCCCACTAAAAATGGCGGAGAGGAGTTTCAGATATTTGGGGGTCCAGGTGGCCAGGAGCTGGGGGGCCCTGCATAGGCTTAACTTTACAAGGCTGGTGGAGCAAATGGAGGAGGAGTTCAAGAGGTGGGACGCGTTGCCGCTGTCCCTGGCGGGTAGGGTGCAGTCAATCAAAATGACGGTGCTCCCAAGGTTTTTGTTCCTGTTCCAGTGCCTCCCCGTGTTTATCCCGAAGGCTTTTTTCAGGCGGGTTAACAGGAGTATAATGGGGTTTGTGTGGGCGCGAGGGACTCCGAGGGTGTGAAGGGTGTTCCTGGAATGGAGTAGAGATAGGGGGGTGCTGGCGCTGCCCAACCTCTGTGGGCACTACTGGGCCGCCAATGCGACAATGGTGCGCAAGTGGGTGATGGAGGGGGAGGGGGCTGCATGGAAGAGGCTGGAGACGGCGTCCTGTGTGGGTACGAGTCTGGGGGCGCTGGCAACGGCACCGCTGCCACTCCCTCCAAGGAGGTATACCACGAGCCCGGTGGTGGTGGCGGCCCTCAAAATTTGGGGGCAGTGGAGGCGGCATAGGGGGGAAGTTAGGGCCTCGGCGTGGACCCCATTACGGGGGAACCACCGGTTCGCCCCAGGAAGAACAGGTGGAGGGTTTTCGGGGTGGCACAGGGCAGGCATACTTTAAATTTTTAAAATACTTTTTGAGTCTGTGTAACTCTTCTGAGCTAAAGAGAGGGAGAAATGTGTTGGATAATATACTGTATATAACAGTAGAGTAGGAGGTCAGTAATTGGTGGGAGCCAGGAGGGATTGCAACAAAGATGTGTAGGGCACAAAACAAGGAAGTGTTAATGGCAGTGTGAAGGGATAAAGAAGGTGACGATAGCGACATAAAGGTAAGATAGCAGAATGTGTTAATAGGAGAACAAATGTCAGAGCTTAGTGAAAGCAAAATTAAAGAACAAGTGAACAATGGCACAGTGGGGGAGAGGGGTTTTGCCTTGAGTCAAAAAATGTTTTAGATAAAAAAATTGGGTTAAAGTGAAGAGAATGGTCACAGTCTAAAATTGTCGAACTCAGTGTTAGATGCACAAGGCTGTAGCGTGCTAACCGGACGATGAGGTGTTGTTCCTCCAGTTTGTGTTGGGCTTCACTGGAGCATTGCAGCAGGCCAAGGACAGACATGTGCGCTTAAAAGCAAGATGCTAAGTTGAATTGGCAAGCGACAGGAAGGTCAGGGTCATGCTTGCAGACGGGGTGAAGATGTACCATAAGTCGGTCACTGAGTCTGCGTTTACTCTACGCAGTGTGCAGGAGATCGCGTTGGGAACAGCGAATGCAGTTGATGGAGGTGCAGGTGAAATGCTGTTTCACCTGAAAGGAATGTTTGAGGCCTTGAATGGTGAGGAGGGAATGTGGGTAAAGGAACAGGTGTTGCACCTTCCGCGATTGCACAGGAAGATGCCATAGGATGGGATGATGAGTTAGAAGTGATGAAGGAGTTCAGCAGGGTGTCATAGTGGGAGTGGTCACACCAGAATGCAGAAAGGGGCAGGGTGGGAGTGAGGGGGGTTGGGGTGGGAAGACTTGTTTTGTGGTGGCATCGTGTTGGAGTTGGCGGAAATGGCAGAGGATGATCCTTTGAATGCAGAGGCAAGTAGCATGGAAAGTGAGAAAGTGTGGGTCCCTATCATGGTTCTGGGAGGGGGGGGGAGGGGGGGGGATGGGGGGGGGGGGGGGGGTGAGAGCCGAGGTGCAGGAAATAAGTCAAAACCAGTTGAGTGACCTGTCAACTATGAGGGGAGGGGGTGGAAACCTTGGCTAAGGGAAAAGGCATACATGTCAAAAGTGCCATTTTGGCAAGTGGCATCATCAGAATAGATGCAATAGAGGCGGGTAGACTGGGAGAATGGGGTGCAGTCCTTACAGACACTGAGGTGTGAGGAGCTGTAGTTGAGGTAGCTGTGAGAGTCGGGGGACTTGATATTGATAGTTTTGTGAGGGCCACGAAGAATCCAGCACGAGTTTTTAGGATACAAAGAAATAACATGTATTTACAATAACATATATATACAACAGCAGCAGCAACTTCGCTTGCTGCTCACACATTCCTGCTGGTTCCAAACTGGCCAGCTTTATTTATACAGGGAGTCTGCTAGTGATTTCTCCACCCCCCTCATTGGGGAAGCTCATGCTCCCACAGGATTGTGGGATTGTCATTAGTCCCCAGCCAATGGTAAGCAGGCAGGTTATAACATCCCTCCCCCCCAAAGTCCAAGGAATCCACCGAAAACCCTGGCGAAGGAGGGCGTCAGACTCGTTTTGCCGCAGGCCGGACACCATTTGCACGAGGCGCTAGATCGGGCGGCGTGTAACGAGATGGAGACCGACGCTTCTGTGATGAACGGCATAACAGTTGTACATCCACGGCCAGTGGGCCCGAGGGTTCCCCCTCTGATGCGTCCTGTGTCTCCATCCCGGAGTCAGAGTCTGCTGCCTCCGTCATCTCGGCGTCTCTATCTCCGTGCGGTTCTGTAACGACCTGCGCAGGCTTTGAGTGAGGCACCAGAGGAAGATTGTGAGGACTACTAATCCATTGTGCTCTGCACGCATGGGTTTGAATCCCATCCTCGTTGCCAGTTTTGTGAGGGCCACGAAGAATCCAGCACGAGTTTTAAGGATACAAAGAAATAACATTTATTTACAATAACAGATATATACAGCAGCAACTTCACTTGCTGCTCACTCCTTCCTGCTGGTTCCAAACTGGCCAGCTTTATTTATACAGGGAGTCTGCTAATGATTTCTCTGCCCCCCTCATTGGGGAAGCTCATGCTCCCACAGGATTGTGGGATTGTCATTACTGTCCAGCCAATTGTAAGCAGGCAGGTTATAACAGATAGTCCGCCTATCACTGGAAACGGAGACATACAGGTGAAGTGTCGGAGATGGAGCATGTGAAGGTGGGAGGGGCTGGAAATTGGAAGCAAAATCCCTCAATGTTTCCAGGTCCAGACAAGAGCATGAAGTGGCACCGATATAGTCATCAATGTAATGGAAAAAGAGTTGTGGGAGAGGGCCCGAGTAGGACTGGAACAAGGAATGTTCCACATAACCCACAAAAAGACAATAATAACTGGGGCCCATGCAGGTACTCAAGGCCACATCTTTTATTTGCAGGAAGTGCAACAAGTTAAAGGAGAAATTATTTAGTGACAGAACAAGTTCAGCCAAGTGGAGGAGAGTGATGGTGGATGGGGATTGTTCGGGGCTCTGTTCAAGGAGTCGAGAGCCCCAAGACCCTCCTGGTGGGGATGGAGGTATTGAGTGATTGGAGAGCCATAGTGAAGAAGAGGCGGTTAGGGCCACGGAATTGGAAATTATGCAGATGATGTCGGGCATCAGAGGAATCATGAATGTAGGTGGGAAGAGACTGAACAAGGGGAGAGAAGATGGAGTCAGGATGGGAAGAAATGTGTTCAGTGGGGCAGGAACATGCCGATATGATGGGTCTTCCAGGACAATCCTGTTTATGATTTGGGGGAGGAGGTAGAAGTGGGCTGTCCAGGGTTGGGAGACTATGGCATTGGAGGCTTGGAGGGAAGATCTCCAGAGGTTATGAGATCAGTGGCCATCCTGGAAACAATGGCTTGATGTTCAGTGGTGAGGTCATGTCCAGGGAGAGGTCGCAGGAAGTGTTAGAGATTTGGTGCTCAGCCTCTGCGAGGTAGAGGTCAGTACACCAGACAGCAATAGCACCACCCTTGTCAATAGGCTTGAGAACAAAGTCAGGGTTGGATCTAAGAAAGTGGAGTGCAGCAGGTTCAGAGGGAGATAGGTTGGAATGAGTGAGGCGGCAGAGACATTAAGGGGGCCAAGGTCACACATAAAGTTCTCAGTGAAAAGATTAAAAACAGGTAGGAGGCCACAGAGTGGACTCCAGGTATAAGGAGAATGGAGGTGTGTGAAAGGGTCTGTTAAGGGGAAGTGAGCAAGGAGACAAAGGTGATGGAAGAAGAGTTCAGCATTGTGCTGAGCCAGAAATTCATGAAGTGAAGGTATAAGGAGATAATACACGGCAAGGGATGGGATTAGAAGAAAGAGTGGCGTCCAAGAGACAGGAGGGATTGGAGGGTCCCGGATGGTCGTTGGTGTCAGTGTCAACTCCCAAATTTCTTTACCCGTCAGTCTGGCCTCAATAAAAGTCGAGATGGATTTGCAGGTACAGCATTAGTTATTTTATTTAGCTTGCAAGCTTTACTCAGTTCACAGCGGTACAAAACACATCTTGCTTCGTACACCTCTGGAATCAAGTGAGTCTGTAGAACAAAGAAGTCTCTACTGATACATTCAAATGGCATCAAGTTTCACATACACGATTCCCATCGGTCATCCTATACCCCTCCTGACCTGGTCAGACATTCTGATTGGCTCACTTCCAATCCCTTCCTCTGGCCCCTATTACCCAGCATCCTTTTCTCCTCCTTTGGTGGACACACCTCTTCCTTTGCTTTGCCATGCGGTCTGAAATCCTTTGTCTGTGAACTCACCAGAATTAGACTGGCCTACCTCTACGTTACAGTAACTAATATCTCTAAAGTAACTATTTTATATCACATTCGTCATCAGTAAGTTGCTGGAGCTTGCGTTCCTTAACACCAGAAAGGAAAATAATCAGCTTGTTAAGGCGTTAGATGAGACAAATGATAAAATGGAACTGGGGTCAAGGATAGCTTTGAGATGGGGCGAGTTGGTGCTGCTGGAGAGAGAGGTCAAGTTTGTACATATGGTGGATTGTGGCACTGAGTGTGGATCTCAGAATGCAGTAAGTACAGCAAACCAAGGAACATTGTATATCCCGGAGATTGTAATCCTGGGAGGGTTCAAAACACGAAGGATGTGACTTCAGTTGGAATCCGTGTGGAGTGTGTCTGAGACATAGACAATTGCTGAGGAAGGAAATGTGAGTCTGGAAACGGGTTTAGGTAAACAACTTGTTAAACACCAAGAGGAAAATGGAAAGTAATGAAGGTGAACATTGTAAAAGAGAAGGATGGAAATCTCGTAGGAGAGAAGAGCAATACTCCTTCAAGTAAAGAAAACGGTAAGTTGGTTAGCTCAGTTGGATGGACAGCTTGTTTGTGATGCCCAGCGAGGTCAGCAGCGTGGGTTCAATTCCCGTACCAGCTGAGGTTGTTCATGAAAGCCCCATCTTCTCAGAATTGTCCCTAGCCTGAGGTGTGGTGGCCTTCAGGTTAAATCACCACCAGTCAGCTCTCTGTCAAAGGGGAAAGCAGCTTATGGTCCTCTGGGACTATTGAGATATTCACTTCTTCAAGGTAGATATTCCTGGAAGAGAAATGGCAGAGACATAAACACAAAAATAAAAGCAAAATATTATGGATGCTGGAAACCTGAAATAAAAACAGAAAATGCTGGAAACACACAGCAGGTCTGGCAGAGAGAGAAACAGAGTTAAAGATTCCAGTCCAAATGAATCTTCTTCAGAGCTGAAGAGGGTAAAAAATGGCTCCGCTTAGACCTAATTCACTGGGGATGGATTAACAGAAGGTTCCTCCATTGTGATCGGTAGCTGATTAACTTGTAATTAGTCAGCTAAAGATTCATTCACATGGACCACATTCACTGGTAGCTAATCCACTGGAATTGGATTTATGGGGGGCGGGGGGAACAGGATCAGCTGATTAAATGTCGGCTCATCATTGGCAACACAATTGCTGGAGGCTGATTTTAAGAACTAATTCACAGAGAAAAGAAGAACAAAAGACTGGAACTATTGATCTGAAGACTGACTCCCGATATCTCATCCACTGTGAATTAATTTCCATTGAACTGATTAAATGGAGAGGGATGACCCGAAAACTCATTGTTTAGAATCTGATTAACTGGAGAATTGAGGACTGACTGACACGGAGCTCAGCAATGAAACCTGATCCACTGTGATCTGATTGCCTGTAAATTAATCCACTCTGGACTGATTCACTGGGAATTCATTCACTGGGGATTGATTCAAGAATCAATTCGCTGATCAGACAGATGCTCTGAGGAATGATTAACACAAACCAGATTTGACCAATTCAGCAGTGAACAAAGAACAGTACAGCAGACGAAGAGGCCCTTCGGCCCTCCTAGCCTGCGCCGATCATGATGCCTGCCTAAAATAAAACCTTCTGCACTTCCAGGCTCCGTATCCTTCTATTCTCATCCTATTGATGTATTTGTCAAGATGCCTCTAAAACGTTGCTACCATATCTGTTTCCACCACCTCCCCCAGCAGCAGGTTCCAGGCACTCGCCCTTCAATAATTCGCTGAAATGAAAACATAAAATGCTGGAAAACCTCAGCACGTCGGGCAGCATCGGTGGAGAGAGAAACATAGTTAACGTTTCCAGTCCATATGGCTTCTTCAATGATTCACTGAGCAGTGATTTACCTCAGGAATGATTAACTGGGGAATGCTACCTCATATTTATATGTTGAACTTTATTTCCCATTAATTGTTCATTTTGCAAGTCTATCAATGTTCTCCTGTAATTTATTGCAGTACTGACCACCTCCTCAGTATTGACCACCCCTCCCCCCCCCGAATTTGTTGTCATTTAGAAATTGTAATTTTGATTCCAAAGTCAAAATGGTTAACATAGTGATCCCAGCACTGAGCCTCATGGAACTCCATTCTCATATTCTGTCACTCTGATTAACTACCCTTAGTCTGTGTTTTCTGACTTTCTTTTTAAGAGACATTCTCATGGGATGTGGGCATTGCTGGCTACACCAGCAGTTTTTGCCTATCACCAATTACCCTTGAGAAAGTTGTGGTGAGCTGCTGCAGTCCATGTGGTTTAGGTCAGGGTTTTTCAAACTGCGGGTCATGGAGCAATCGGTCACAGTTTTCCCAACTGCAGTGGGAGCACCCAACAGCCACGACCGGCTTTTAAGAATTCCGGCCGCAACAGGTTTTTAAGTTGAGAATGCCGGTCGTGACTGGCTTTTAAATGTGAATGGTGTAGTCTTCCCACCAGAAGCAGTGACAGACAGCAGATCACGCGTCCATCACATTCACTGACATCCCGCACTCTGTATGTCCATGCTTTTGGCGTGAAATCATGGAGGAGAGATTCCTCCATTTTCTAGCTGCTGGCAAGCAAGGCAACAGAACTGTGAAAAACTGAAGATGGATCGTTTTGTTATAAGGAAGAGAGGGCCAGAGATACAAACAGGCCAGGATCTCACAACTAAATCTGCTGGAGAGAGCTGTTCAGGAGAGTCCACAGCAGGGCAAAGCAGTGCTGGTGTGTGCTGTATACAGAGGTCGAGGGTCTCTGGTGAACAGTCTACTAAGAAGAAACTGAAACCCCAGGAACAAAGCACTATACAGATGATTTATTGAGGTATGGCTTTGTTAATTGTGCCGATGTAAATCAGGATGCAAAGCCCATGTGTGTTATATGCAGAGAAGTACTGGCAAATGAATGTTTAAAACTCTTGAAACTTCAATGGCATTTGAAGACTGTAGCCACCTAAATTGGCCAACTCCCGATTTAAAATGGCTAACGGCAAAGGCTGATGGGAAAGTCAGCCAACATAGACAGAAACCAGCAGCTGCAGGTTTGCTGTGTATTTACCTCTGCAAAGGCCAGACAACATCGATACCGGCGACCATCAGCATGACAATGTAACAGCCATCTGCATACTGATGAGCAATCTCCGGGAACAATAAGTAACATTTTGGACACACAAAGCAAAGCCAGACTCCTAGGCGCCAGCAGGAGCCAACACAAAGGAGGTGAACGAGCACCTCAAGACCGCCCATCGATCAGGGAACCGCTCCAGTATTGGAGAAATCGAACCAAGCGATTGGGACAAAGTCCAATCACTTGGGACCAGGTACAGGGTCCGCCCCGAAAGGCGGGAAGCCCCTGGGGACTATAGGAGATAAGCCCCAAGTTCAAATCGCTCTCTTCACCTCTTCGTCCTGCCCAGGTCACCCAGCAACACGAACCAACATTGACCGTGACCGGTGCCGTGACCACCGAAGAAAGTAAGTCTTAATTTAACGCTCGCTACGAGATAGGCGCTCCTAGCTACCAATCCGTACCAACTTCGAATCCTGCAGACTCAGAACCCGAACGAAAGGCCATTTGTTCCCCTGACCTGGTGGGCCAGTCCGAAGTTAAGTACAGGCCTGTTAGTTGTAGAAGTAGCTTAGACGTAGAATTTGTGCATGAGTAGCGATTACTGTGTACAATAAATGTGCTTTGATTTGAATCTTACTAATCGGTGTATTGGGTTATTGATCATTACTCGGACTTGAACCTCGTGGCAGTATCATAAAGATACCTGGCGACTCGAGAGCAAAGGTAATAAAACAGAGCAATTGAACCAAGGAGAAAGTTAGCAACAAGACTAAGCACGGCGAGTTTCAGGACAAACCACTTGAGTTTTTCAAAGGATGCAGCGAGAACTTAAATCATTAACTGAAGTCCTTAGCAGAAATGTAACATTGAATGACAAAGTAAGTGAGATCGTGAGGACCAAGCAGGCTCACCTATTGCATTAAAGGTAAATGAAAATGGTGTGTCGTGAAGGTCGGCCAGCGAGAGTTGCGAAGGTCAGTTGGTGTGGGTCGCAAAGGTCAGCCGGTTGGTATCCAGCAACAAAGAGAGGCTGGATAGGCGGGGGTTGCAAAGCAGAGATCACTGAGGGGAGATCTGATTCTGGTGTACAAAATGATGAGGGACGTAGACAGGGTAGTTAGAATTGTGCTCTAGAACTTGCTGCAACTCTAGCCAAGTTGTTCCATTACAGCTACAACACTGGCATCTACCCGGCAATGTGGAAAATTGCTGAGGTGTGTCCTGTGCGCAAGAAATGGGACAAATCCAACCCAGCAAATTACCACCCTATCAGTCTACTCTCCAACAGCAGCAAAGTGATGGAAGGAGTCATCAACAATGCTATCAAGCAGCACTTACTCAGCAAAAACCTGCTTGTGTATGCTCAATTTTGGTTCTGCCAGGGTCACTAAGCTCCTGACCACATTGGAGGTCAATCATCTCAGCCCCAGGACTTCACTGCAGGAGTTCCTCAAGTTGGAGTCCTCGGCCCAACCATCTTCAGCTGCTTCATCAATGATCTTCCAACATAAGGTCAAAAGTGGGAATGCTCGCAGATGACTGCACTGCGCAATGCGAGGATGCAACCATCGCCCCTTGATATTCAATGGCATTATCATCACTGAATCCCTTACAGTCAAGCTCCTGGAGGTTACCATTGATCAGAAACAGAACTGGACTAGCCACATTAATACTGTGGCTACCAGAGCAGGTGAAAGGCGAGTAACTCACCTTCTGATCCTCAAAGCCTGTTCACCATCTACAAGGCACAAGTCCGGAGTGTAATGGAATACTCTCCAATTGCTTGGATGAGTGCAGCTCCAATAACACCATCAGGGACAAAGCAGCCTACTTGATTGCCACCCATTCCGCAGACATTCAATCCCTCCACCACCGACGAATAGTGGCAGCCAGGTGTACCATCTACAAGATACACTGCAGTAACTCGCCAAAGTTCCTTAGGCAGCACCTTCCAAACCCATGGCCACTACCATATAGAAGGACAAGAGCAGCAGATATCTAGGAATCCCACCACCTGGAGGTTCCCCTCCAAGTCACTCACCACCCCGACTTGGAAATATATTGTCGTTCCTTCACTGTTGCTGGGTCAAAATCCTGGAACTCCCTCCCTAACAGCATTGCATCTCAGGGACTGCAGCAGTTCAAGAAGGCAGATCATCACCGGGTTCTGAAGGGCAATTAGGGGTGGGAAATAAATACGGGCCTAACCAGCGACCCCCGCATCCTGCAAATAACCAGTGGGCATAGATTTTAGGTAAGGGGCAGGTAATTTAGAGGGGATTTGAGTAAAATTGTTTTCACTCAGAGGATGTTGAGAATCCGGAACTCGCTGCCGAAAAGGGTGGTAGAGGCGGACCCTTCACAACATTTAAGTATTTAGATGAGCATTTGAAACACCATAGCATACAAATGCTGGAAAATGGGATTAAAATATATGATGATTGTTGTGATCATCCATTTAAGGACAATGTAGCAGAAGAAGGTCCCTGGCTTGACGGGACAATTGAGACTGAGAGTGGCCTTAATATAGGAGAGGGGAATCTGCAGCAAAACTTGGGTGTCCTTGAGCACCAGTCACTGAAGGTAACCATGCAGGTGCAGCAGGTGGTAAAGAAGGCAAATGCTATGCTGGCCTTCATTGCGAGAGGATTCGACTACAGGAACAGGGATGTGTTGTTGCAATTATACAGGGCCTTGGTGAGGCCACACCTGGAATACTGTGTGCCGCTTGTGTCTCTTTATCTGAGGAAGGATGTTCTTGCTCTAGAGGGAGTGCAGGGAAGGTTTACAAGACTGATTCCTGGGATAGCGGTAATGACGTACGAGGAGAGATTGAATCGGTTAGGATTGTATTTGCAGGAGTTCAGAAGAATGAGGGGGGATCTCATAGAAACCTGTAAAATTCTTTTTTTTAAATAAACATTTTATTGAGGTATTTTCGGTATAGTAACAACAACAAAATAAACAATATACATGAAACCATAAACATAGTGCAAAAGCCATTTACCTTTCGTACAGGTCTCACCTTTATTGACCCCCTACTCTAATCTAAACTACTCCCCCCCCGCCCCCCCCCCCTCCCCGGCTGCTGACGATTAATTTCCCGCAAAGAAGTCGACGAACGGTTGCCACCTCTGGGTGAACCCTAACAGTAACCCTCTCAAGGCAAACTTGATTTTCTCCAAACAGAGAAAGCTAGCCACGCCCGATAGTCAGGTCTCTGACTTCGGGGGCTTTGAGTCCCTCCATGCTAATAGTATCCGTCTCCGGGCTACCAGGGAAGCAAAGGCCAGAACGTCTGCCTCTTTCTCCTGGATTCCCGGATCTTCTGACACCCCGGAAATTGCCACCACTGTTTTTATCACCGTGGACATGATGTCCGCAAACCCCTGCCAAAATCCCCTAAGCTTTGGACATGTCCAAAACATGTGGACATGGTTCACCGGTCCTCCCGCACATTTTGCACACCTGTCCTCAACCCCAAAGAATCTGCTCATCCGGGCCACTGTCATGTGTACCCGGTGAACAACCTTAAATTGTAGCAGGCTGAGCCTGGCACATGTTGCGGACTCTACTCATCGCATCTGTCCATAGACCATCCTCTATCTCACTTCCCAGCTCCTCCTCCCACTTGCGCTTCAGCTCCTCGGTCTGCGTCTCCTCCGACCCCAAAAGCTCCTTATAAATGTCCAAGAGGTTCCCTTCTCCTACCCACCCTCTGGAAACTACCCTGTCCTGAAACCCCCTTAGCGGCAGGAGCAGGAAGATTGACACCTGTTTACGAAGGAAGTCCCGCACCTGCAGATACCTGAATTTGTTTCCCCTCGCCAACCCAAACTTTTCCTCCAACGCCCTCATACTCGGAAAGCTCCCCTCTATGAACATATCCCCCATCCTCTCAATCCGCGCTCTCCGCCGTAACCGGAACCCGCCATCCATACTCCCCGGGGGAAACCGGTGATTATCACAGATTGGGGCCCAGACCGATGCTCCCACTGCTCCCACATCCCACCTCCACTGACCCCAAACTCTCAGGGCCTCCACCACCACTGGACTGGTGAAGTACCGTGCCGGCAGGAACGGTAGAGGCGCATTTACCAACACCCCCATGCTGGTGCCCTTACATGAAGCCGCCTCCATGCGCACCTGTGCCGACCCCTCCCCCACCACCCACTTCCTGATCATGGCGATATGGCAGCGCTAGCCCGCCCTCTCCCCGACTCTGCTCAAGCATTACCTTCCTTACTCGCGGGGTCTTGTCCGCCCAGACGAAACCCGTGATCACTCTGTTGACCCGCTTAAAAAAGGACCACGGAATAAAAATGGGGAGACACTGAAATACAAATAGGAATCTCGGGAGGACCGTCATCTTCACCGTTTGCACCCTCCCAGCCAGAGACAACGGAAGCGCGTCCCATCTCCGAAAATCGTCCTTCATTTGGTCCACCAGCCGGGCCAGGTTCAATTTATGCAGCTGCCACTTGAATGTCTAGGTACCTAAAGCTTCCCTTTACTAACCTAAACGGCAGCTTTCCCAGTCGCCTCTCCTGTCCTCTCACCTGGACCACAAACATCTCACTCTTTCCCATATAAGCCTATACCCCGAAAACCGGCCAAATTCTCCTAGAGCCCTCACGATTTCTTCTATCCCCGCTATTGGGTCCGAAACGTACAGAAGCAGGTCATCCGCATAGAACGAAACCCCGTGCTCCACCCCCCCCCCCCCCCCCCCCCCCCCCCCCGGACCAGGCCTCTCCAGCCCCTCGAGGCTCTCAGAGCAATTGCAACGGGTCTATAGCCAGCGCAAACAACAGTGGGGAGAGTGGGCATCCCTGTCTCGTCACCCGGTGCAGTCTAAAATAGTCCGATGTTGTCCTATTCATCCGTACACTTGTCACAGGAGCCTGATACAGTAACCTGACCCAGTCAATAAAGCCCCGCCCGAATCCGAACCTTCCCAGTCTCTCACACAGATAACCACATTCTACCCGATCACAGGCCCTTTTCTGCACCATTGCGATCACTAGCTCCACCTCTCAACCTTCCGGGGGCACCATGATCACATTTAACAGCCCTTCTTACATTGGCCACCAACTGCCTGCCCTTAACTCCGTCTGGGCCTCCCCAATAACGTCCGGAACACAATCCTCAATCCTGGAGGACAAGATTTTGGCCAGCAACTTGGCATCCACATTTAACAGGGAGATTGACCTGTAGGACCCACACAGCTCCGGGTTCTTGTCCCACTTAAGAAGCAGCGAAATCAGCGAAATCATTGCCTGTGAGATCGTCTGGGCAACACCCCTCTTTCACTTGTCTCATTAAACATCCTCAACAACACCGGCCCCAATATCCCAGAGAACGTTTTATACAACTCCACTGGGTACTTGTCCAGCCCCGGGGCCTTACCCGACTGCATGGTCTTCAGACCCTCCACTATCTCTTCCAACCCGATCGGAGCCCCCAGCCCGTCTACCCGCTCCCCTTCCACCTTTGGGAAATTCAGCCCCCCAAGAAGTGCCTCATCCCCTCCGGCCCCGCAGGGGGTTCTGACCTGTACAGCCGACTGTAAAAATCCCTAAACGCCTTATTCACCCCTGCTGAATCTCCAACCAGGTTCCCACCTCCGTCATTTACTTTCCCTATCTCCCTAGCTGCCTCCCTCTTCCCAAGCTGCTGTGCAAGCATTCTGCTGGCCTTCTCTCCATGTTCATAGATCGCCCCCCTCGCCTTTCTCAGCTGCTCCACTGCCCTCCCTGTGGTCAGCAAACTAAACTCCACCTGTAATCTCCACCGTTCCCTTAAAAGCCTTGCCTCTGGAGTCTCCGCATACCTCCTATCAATCTGTAGCATCTCCTTTACCAGCCGGTCCGTCTCTGCTCTGTACACCTTCTCCCTATGTGCCCGGATCGAGATCAGCTCCTCCCTGACCGCCGCCTTCAGTGCTTCCCACACCACCACTGCTGAAATTTCCCCCGTGTCATTGACCTGCAGGTAGCTCTGAATACATTTCCTCAGCCGCTCGCACACCCCTTCATCCGCCAAAAGTCCCACATCCAACCTCCAGTGTGGGCGCTGGTTATTGTCTTTACTAACCTGCAGGTCAACCCAGTGCAGAGCATGGTCTGAGATTGTAATCGCCGAGTACCCCGTGTCCACCACCCCAGCCAGCAAGGCCCTGCTCAAAATAAAGAAATCAATCGGGAGTACACTTTATGCACGTGTGAGTAGAAGGAGAACTCCTTCACCCTCGACTGCCCAAATCTCCATGGATCCACCTCACCCATCAGCTCCATGAACCCTCTTAGTTCCTTTGCCATTGCTGGCACGCTGCCCGTTTTCGAGCTTGGCCGGTCCAAGCCAGGGTCCATAACTGTGTTGAAGTCCCGTCCCATGACCAACCTGTGCAAGTCCAGGTCTGGTATCTTCCCCAGCATCCTCTTTATAAACTCCACATCTTCCCAATTTGGCGTGTACACATTTACTAATACCACCTGCACCCCCTCTAGCTTCCCACTGACCATAATGTACCGACCTCCCACATCCGAGACTATTCTACCCGCCTCAAACACCACCCGCTTATTGATCAGGATCGCGACCCCTCTAGTCTTTGAATCTAGTCCCGAGTGAAAGACCTGACTTACCCAGCCTTTCCTCAGTCTAACCTGATCCGTTACTCTAAGGTGCGTCTCCTGCAACATTACCACGTCCGCCTTCAATCCCCTAAGATGCGCGAACACACGGGCCCTTTTGACCGGCTCATTTAACCCTCGAACATTCCAGGTGATCAGCCTAGTTGAGGTGCTCATTGCCCCCCACTCCGCCGATCAGCCATCCCCTTTTTTAGGCCCACCTCCAGCCCGTGCTCCGCGCCTCACCGGTCCATCCCCAGGCAGCCCCCGCCCCCAACCTCCTCTCTGTCCTTCAGCTCAAGTCCCTCCCTCGTCAGCAAAACATTCACCCCCCCTCCCCCCTAGTAACAACACCCTGTAACCCAACCCCTTTACTAAACCAAACATATGCACCCCCCCCCCCACACTGCGCTTCGAGAGCTAGCTCGCCCAGCTAGCTTGGTGGCCCCCATCCCTGGTGCCAGATAGTCTCCCACCTATTGTCCTCTCCCCCCACCCCCCCGCTCATACAAACTCTAGCATCAAACAATCCCCACAAAATTACCCAACAGAAAAAAACACCAAGATCAAAACAAGCACACCTCCATCCCCCAACAGTGCAAATGAAAATCTTAACTCACTCAGCTCTACCGCTGGTTCCAAACCAATGCAAACGGCATCACAAACATCTTCCATGAAACGCAAAACGAGAAACTTTTTTAAAAAACAGAGAAACAAAAAGAAAAAAAACCAAAAACATGAACGGTGCAGCCAAGTTCAAAAGTTCTCAATCCATCACCAGCCCTTTCTTTTTCGCAAAGTCCAACGCGTCCTCAGGCGACTCGAAGTAGAAGTGCTGATCCTCATGCGTGACCCAGAGACGAGCTGGGTATAACAGTCCAAACTTCACCTTTTTCTTAAAAAGGATCGACCTGATCTGGTTGTAGCCTGCTCTCCTCCTGGCCATCTCTACACTCAGGTCCTGATAAACCCGCAGGATGCTATTGCCCCATTTACAGCTCCGTATCTGCTTGGCCCACTGTAGAATGCCCTCCTTATCCGAGAACCTGTGGAATCTCACCATTGCCCTCCGGGGGTCTCCCATTCGCGGCTTCCTCGCGAGTGCTTTGTGAGCTCTATCCATCTCCAAGGGCCGGGAGAATGCCCCACCCCCCAGCAGCTTCACAAACATGTCTACGATGTATGCCCCCGCGTCCATTCCTTCGGACCCCTCTGGGAGCCCGAGTTTCTTAGGTTCTGCCAGCGGGACCTATTTTCAAGGTCCTCCACCTTCTCCAGGAGCTTCTTCTGCTGCTCCCTCAGCATCCCCACCTCCAGCTCCACCGCAGTCTGATGTTCCTCCTGCTCAATCAGCGCCTTCTCCACCTTCTGGATCGCCCGATCTTGGGCGTCCAATCTATGCTCCAACCGCTCAATCGACTCTTTTATCGGGTCCAAGCAGTCCCGTTTCTGCGTAGCAAAGCCTTCCTGAATGACTTGCATCAGCTGCTCCATAGGCTGCTGGGTCGACAAGCCAGAGGTCCGAACCTCCGCCATGCTGTCTTCTGTTGCAGCTACAGCCCAAGCCTTCTCTATCTTTTTGTTTCTGCCCTTACAAACACTCTAGTCCTTCTCTCCATGCACCAAAGTGGGAATTCAGTAAACAATTGCCACTAACATCTGGTTTACAATTCAAGTCCGGTAGAAAAACGGGGGAAAGGTCCAAAAGTCCGACCAGAGTGGGAGCCACCAAATGTGTGACTTACTCCTCCATAGCCACCACCGGAAGTCTTGACTTATAAAATTCTAACAGGATTGGACAGGGTAGATGCAGGAAGGATGTTCTCGATGATGAGCAGTTCAGAACCAGAGGTCAGTCTGATGATACGCGGTATACCATTTAGGACAGAAATGAGGAGAGATTTCTTCACCCAGAGAGTGGTGAGCTTGTGGAATTCATTACCACATGAAATAGTTAAGGCCAAAGCATTGTATGTTTCCAAGGAATTAGATATAGCTCTTGGGGTGAATGGGATCAAAAGATATGGGGGGGGGGAGGGGGAAGGGAAGCAGGAACAGGCTATTGAGTTGGATGATTAGCCATGATCAGAATGGATGGCGGAGCAGGCTCGAAGAGTCGAATGGCCTCCTCCTGCTATTTTCTATATAAACATCCCAGGTGGTGGAGTCCTCTATTTGGCAGAAGACAGGCAGAAGAAATGTAGGGCCTGGTGCAGCTGGTAGGCTGCTCTTGGGCAGCCAGGGCCTGCCAGCCTCTGCACAGCTTCTCTCTATGAATAAATAACCTTGTTTTCCTTACAAAAGTCTGTTAGCATGCAATTATTACATTGGCGACGAGGATTAGTGAAGACATGTGTGAGCATCCCATTTTATCCAAAGTCTGAAGACCAGAAGATACTCACCGAAGTGCCTGTTTTTGGGTGAATAGACCCAGTGAGATGGTAAGATATTGTGAGGCCCTGAGGGACAGGCGCAGAGCAAACCTGCGTTTGCCAGTGTAACCAGTTTATAAATATGGAGAAATAAAAAGAAAATAACTCTCAGAAGCAAGAGCTGCGATTTGAAGCAAAACCGGAAATACCCCAAGGAGCTGCAGCATTTTTTTTTACAAGGGCGGGAAAGGGAAGAGGCTGAGATTGACCCGCTTCCAATCAAAGCGGAGCCGGGGGGCGGGGGTCAGTGATCGCGGCCCCCGGACTAAGGGATTTCCAGCAGTGAAGTTCTGGAGGTTTGGAAGTGCCCAACCTGTTCAGAAGAATGAAAATAAGATAAAGAGCTCAACAACAAAAAACAGCACAGATAAATAAACAAAAGAAACATATCAAAAGTATAAAAAATCGAACCCTCCATTCAGCCAAGAGAGAAATCAAAAACTACAGAGATCCAGGATTGGAGGGAGGATTTGAAGGATTGGAAGCAAGGAGCAGCCGCTTCCAGCCAAAGCTTCAATAGCGCGGAAAAAGCACAAAACGAGAACCAGCAGCTGCTGATCATTTTTTAAAAAATGACTGTCTTGAAGCGATAATGCATTTAAAGAGGTAATGTGTTTAATGCAACAACTACAGGAATTAACAGAGGGGAATGGACAGGAAACTTTCTGACACCAGAAGACACCAAATAGAGGGCAACTCTCAGGTCCATAAGCAACGGAAGATTTCAGAGCAGGAAATGAAGACCTCACGGGAGAAGCAACACAAGGCCTTGGAGGAGGCAATAAACACTGAGGAGGGGCAATAGAAGACGCCGAAGGAGGGCACTGAACGACCCCAGAAAGAGGGCACTGAAAGACACTAAATGACCCGAGGAGGGACTGGTTTAGCACAGTGGGCTAAATAGCTGGCTTACAATGCAGAACAATGCCAGCAGCGCAGGTTCAATTCCCGTACCGGCCTCCCCGAACAGGTGCCAGAATGTGGCGACTAGGGGCTTTTCACAGTAACTTCATTGAAGCCTACTTGTGACAATAAGCGATTATTATTACTATGACCAATGAAGAACAACAAGAGAATTGCAGAATGGAAACAAGTGAGCACTTTGTCAGAGACTGACTTGACCAACAGTGAAGCAAAAGGGTGTGACTGAAGTTAAGATAAGTAGAAATTAAGATTCCATTTGTGAAATCTATAAAAGCAAATTACTGCGGATGCTGGAATCTGAAACCAAAGAAAAAATGCTGGAAAC
Source organism: Scyliorhinus torazame (assembly GCF_047496885.1). NCBI lineage: Eukaryota > Metazoa > Chordata > Chondrichthyes > Carcharhiniformes > Scyliorhinidae > Scyliorhinus > Scyliorhinus torazame. The sequence goes on along the minus strand of NC_092723.1, from coordinate 81,450,915 downwards.
TCTCAGTAAGTCTGGCAGCATCTGTAGGAAGAGAAAAAATTTTGAGTCCAGATGACCCTTTGTCAAAGCTATAAGACAGAGAAAGTGGGAAATATTTATACTGTGGAGTGAGAATGAAAGATGAGTCATAGCCACAGCAATCCAGGGAAACGGAGTGCTTATAGCCACAGAAACCAAGGGGAAAGAGGGCGAATGGCAGTCCCCAGAGAGAACAAAAGGTGTGAAAGGCCAACCAGCAGAGAAAGTAACATCAGAGGGCAAACTGTGACAGATGTAGATGTGGGGAAGGGGAAGGGGGAAGCAAATGGGAGAAAGGGTAAAGAAAGGTCAGAAATTAACTGAAGTGGTAAAAACATTTAAATTGATGCAGAATCAGCAATTCAGATGGAGAAAGAAACAGATTACGTGCAGAACAAGATTGTGGAATTTGTCACGTGAATGGAAAAGCATTAAGCCTGTATGGAGATGTTGAAGTGGGCCCTGTAATGATATGTATACATGGAGATAACTCAAGGGTTGATTATAACATCTAACTGTAACACTACCACTAGAGGGCACCACTAGATCCCACTATAAGTATCAGCTCCCAGAGGATCTTGGTCTCTTTCAACCCAGGAGTGACTAGACAGCAGTAGTGTATGATAAATAAATAACAGCATAGATAGCACGTGTAGTTTTGAATCAGTTAATTATATTAATATTGAATTACTTGATTACTAGTGATAGTTCTGTAGAGTGTCGAACTCAATTATAATTAATCGTTACTTAATAAATTAGTTTGCTTTAAGTTGAAGACTCGTGATTTCTTCAGGATCCCATCATCAGACCTTCTGGATATACAGCAACTAGTAACGATACATATTACTGAACCCAGTAAAATAACAGGCCCGAGGCAGTGGTACCTGTATTATATATAATTGAATACATCTTATTTTGTATCATACAAATAGGGTATAAATCTTAACTAATATTAAGTATAACAGTTTGTGCAGTATCATGGGGTTTAGGTAACTGGCTTGGCCACACTCTTGCAGCAGGTCAGTTTACACAGGTGCACAAAATAGCTCATTCAGCAGGACTTCTCTAATCAGCCTCCTAGAAGCAGCTGCCTCTGAACAAGGAACCAGTTAGACGAGGTTAAGATAAGGAAGTCCCAAGGACAGTTGACAAGGGTCTGGAAAACATCATGAGGGAGGCCTTTGTCTGTTCATGAACTAGTCATGCAGCCCCATCATACCTAGTAACTAATTGCATTGGATATAAAAGTAATATATGTAATCAATAAACTGTTTGATTGGATTGTGTCCAGCCAGGGTAGGCTGAGTAACTATATAAAAATTGATGATTTCCTTTGGTCAGTGGAGAAGTGCATGGTATGTACAGTGAATTGTTCCCTGCTGGTGTTAAATTAATAAACCTTTTGATGTTTGGAACAGATACTAGTGTCAAGTGATTCTTTTGTACTCAGAAAATAAATAAATAATTTTTATTGTCACAAGTAGGCTTACTAAACACTGCAATAAGGTTACTGTTATAACCTGCCTACTGACGATTGGCTGGGGACTAATGACTATCCCACAATCCTATGGGAGTATGAACTTCCCCAATGAGGGGGGCGGAGAAACTCTTACTATAAATAAGCTGGCCAGTCCAGGAACCAGGAGGAAGGAGAAGGTAGCAAGGGAAGTTACTGCTATGTATATATTGTTATAGTAAATAAACTTTATTATTTTGTATCCTTAAAACTCGTGCTGGATTCTTCGGGGCCCTTACAAAACTGGCGACGAAGGTAAAAGTGAATAGCTGTCTACACTGCTGAAGCCACCTCCCTGGATTTTTGTTGGATACAGGTTGGGAGTTGTTTTCTATTATACCATGCCTCTGTACGGACGTTTGGATGTTTTTGATGCTGCGCTGGAAAGCTGGAACCAGTACACGCAACGGATGCGTTACTATTTCCGGGCAAACAATATCACTGAAAACGAGCACCAGGTGGTCATATTGCTCACCGCCTGCGGGCCGCATACGTTTGGGGTGATTAGGAGCCTTACGTACCCAGCTGCGCCGGACACCAAAACGTTTGACGAACTTGTGAATATTGTGGGGCAACACTTTAACCCAACCCCGTCCACGATAGTCCAGCGTTACCGGTTTAATACCGCTGAGAGGACCCCTGGAGAATCCCTTGCCGATTTTTTTATCCAGACTACGCGGGATTGCGGAATACTGTGACTATGGTGTGACCTTGTCAGAAATGTTACGCGACCGTTTGGTTTGCGGTATTAACAATGCGGCCACCCAGAGAAAGTTGTTAGCGGAGCCAACATTGACTTTTCAACAGGCAATACAAATAGTCTTGTCCCGAGAGAGCGCAGAGCGAGGAGTACAGGAGCTACAGGGAATGGAAGTGCATGCCTTGGGGCGAAACCCTTTCCGCCCAAAAACGTCCCCCCGCACTCCTGCGGTACCTTGGGCGAGGCAACGACCAGACCGACGCCAGTGGCCATCGGACATTCCTCCCCGAAGGGAGCCTTCTCCAGAGCCAATGGATGAGGAGCCATGTCCGTGTCAGACTTGTAGGCGCCGACCCCGTCGCGGACGGCGGTCCTGGGGGCGCCAGAGGCGCCGTCGTTCCGACCGAAACTGGGACCAGCCTAGGGGCCGTAACTGGGACTAGCCCAGAGGCCGTACCTTCCATGTGGATGAACCTGCGGCGACCACTCCTGAGGACGTGGAGACGGAGGACGACTGCCTGCAGCTGCATTGTGTGGCAACTCCCCGTGTGGCCCCCATTAAGGTGACAGTACGGGTCAATGGCCACCCGCTGGAGATGGAGTTGGATACTGGCGCAGCGGTCTCCGTGATCGCCCAGAGGACATTCGACCGCATCAAGCAGGGTATACAGACCCTTACACTAACTGACTCACAGGCCAGGTTGGCCACCTACACGGGGGAACCACTGGACATTGCAGGAACTACAATGACCCCTGTTGTCTATGGACGCCAGGAGGGGCGTTTCCCACTTATCGTAGTGCGTGGCCATGGGCCCAGCCTGTTGGGTCGGGACTGGTTGCGCCATTTGCGGTTGCAATGGCAGCACATCCTCCAAACAGTTTCTGGAGGGTTGACTGAGGTGCTAGGCCGATACCCAGAGGTATTCCAACCTGGTCTGGGGAAAATAAAAGGGGCCGTAGCCCGTATCCAAGTTGAACCAGGAGCCACACCGCGCTATTTCCGGGCGCGCCCAGTGCCTTACGCTTTGCTCGAGAAGGTAGAAGGGGAGCTCACTCGTTTGGAGAGTTTGGGTATTATCAGGCCCGTCCGTTTTGCTGACTGGGCAGCACCAATTGTGCCAGTAATGAAGCCAGATGCCACAGTTCGCTTGTGTGGCGACTATAAACTTACAGTGAATACAGTTTCCCGACTCGACCGATACCCAATGCCTCGCATAGAGGATCTCTACGCGAAACTTGCAGGCGGACTCTCATTCACAAAATTAGATATGAGTCACGCCTACCTGCAGTTGGAGCTGGACCCTGCCTCCCGACCATATGTAACAATTAACACACACCGGGGCCTGTATGAATATACACGGTTGCCCTTTGGAGTATCCTCTGCCTGCGCAATTTTTCAACGTGTTATGGAGGGCATTTTGAGAGGTTTACCACGTGTGGCTGTCTACCTAGATGACGTGTTGATTACAGGGACGTCGGAGCAAGAGCATTTGGAAAATCTGGAGGCTGTCCTTAAACGCCTTTCGGAGGCTGGAGTCCGTTTACGTCACACAAAGTGCGTATTTCAGGCAAAAGAAGTAGTCTACCTAGGTTATCGGGTGGACCGCAAGGGTCTGCACCCCGTCGCAGAGAAGGTGCGTGCAATTCAACATGCCCCCACCCCGACTGACACTTCGCATCTTCGTTCTTTTCTCGGTCTCGTAAACTATTACGGGAAGTTCCTCCCCAATCTGGCAACTACGCTGGCCCCCTTACACCTGCTGCTAAAGAAAAATCACACCTGGGTTTGGGGTCAGCCGCAAGAAACCGCTTTCCGGCGGGTAAAGCAACAATTGTCGTCGTCTGGGTTACTAACCCACTATGATCCGGGAAAGCCTTTGCTCGTCACATGTGATGCATCCCCGTATGGTATTGGGGCTGTCCTGTCCCACAAGATGGAGAACGGGGCCGAGCGACCGATAGCTTTCGCCTCCCGCACATTGACTGCAGTGGAGAAGAAGTACGCGCAGATCGAGAAGGAGGGCCTGGCAGTGGTTTTCGCGGTGAAACGCTTCCACCAGTATGTGTACGGCCGCCATTTCACTATCGTGACTGATCATAAGCCCCTGCTGGGACTCTTCAGAGAGGATAAGCCAATACCGCTCATTGCTTCTGCACGGATCCAGCGCTGGGCTTTGTTGCTTGCTGCATATGAGTATTCTCTGGAGCACAAACCAGGTACGCAGATAGCAAATGCCGACGCACTGAGCCGATTGCCTTTATCGACCGGCCCCATGTCGACCCCCACGACCGATGAGGTGGTCGCAACCCTAAATTCTATGGACACCTTGCCTGTCACGGCATCACAGATCCGTGAGTGGACCCAGAAGGAGCCAGTCCTGTCAAAAGTTCGGCACATAGTCCTGTATGGTGGGCAGCATAGACAGCTCCCAGGCGAGTTACGGGCATTTTCCTCCAAGCTGTCAGAGTTCAGCGTGGAAGACGGCATCCTCTTGTGGGGGACGCGTGTGGTTGTCCCGGAAAAAGGCCAGGAGCTGATATTATCGGACTTGCACAATGGGCATCCGGGCGTGACCAAGGTGAAAATGTTGGCCCGGAGTTATGTCTGGTGGCCAGGCCTCGACACCGACATTGAGAAGGTGGCCCAAAACTGCTCCATTTGCCAGGAGCATCAGAAGCTTCCGCCGGCCGCGCCCCTACATTACTGGGAATGGCCAGGGCGGCCTTGGGCACGCTTACATGCAGATTTCGCAGGCCCTTATCAGGGATCCATGTTCCTTCTACTAATTGACGCCCAGTCCAAATGGCTGGAGGTGCATAAGATGCAGGGGACAACGTCCTGCGCAACAATTGAAAAAATGCGTTTATCATTTAGCACGCATGGCCTCCCCGAGGTGCTGGTCACGGATAATGGCACTCCATTCACGAGTGAGGAGTTTGCTAGGTTTACAAAGATGAACGGCATCCGCCATATCCGCACTGCCCCTTACCACCCGGCTTCAAATGGGTTGGCAGAGCGTGCAGTGCAAACATTCAAAAGAGGCCTAAAGAAGCAGTCTTCCGGATCAATGGACACGAGACTGGCTCGGTTTTTGTTTACGTACAGGACCACCCCCCCATACAGTGACTGGGGTAGCTCCCGCAGAACTCCTAATGGGCCGGAGACTTCGCACCCGCCTTAGTATGGTCTTCCCGGACATTGGCGCAAAAGTACGCCGCACACAAGAACGGCAGGGACCGGGATTGTCTCAGCATCGTCCGATTCGGCAGTTTGCGCCCGGTGACCCAGTATTCGTGCGGAATTTTGCTGGTGGTGCCCAATGGGTTCCTGGGGTAATCTTTCGCCAAACGGGCCCTATATCGTACCAAGTGCAAGCCCAGGGTCGTCTCCAGCGAAAACATGTAGACCACGTCCGGTCCAGAAGATCATCCCCGCAAAAGATTCCCCGCCCCCGGAGCTCAGTTCAACAGCGGCAAAGACCAGAAACAAGGGAAGGTAGTCTTCCAAATCTTCCACTGGTGCCTCACTCAAAGCCTGCGCAGGTCATGATGGGACCGAATGGGGACAGAGACGCTGACATGACGGAGGCAGCAGACTCTGACTCCGAGATGGAGACACAGGATGAATCAGAGGGGGAATCCTCGGGTCCACAGGCCGTGGATGTACAACCGCGCCGTTCATCACGGAAGTGCCAGTCTCCGTCTCGTTATACGCCGCCTGATCCAGCGCCGCGTGCAAATGGCGTCCGGCCTGCGGCCAAACGAGTTTGACGCCTTCCTTCGCCAGGGCCTACGGTGGATTCCTTGGGCTTTGGGGGGAGGGATGTTATAACCTGCCTACTGATGATTGGCTGGGGACTAATGACTATCCCACAATCCTATGGGAGTATGAACTTCCCCAATGAGGGGGGCGGAGAAACTCTTACTATAAATAAGCTGGCCAGTCCAGGAACCAGGAGGAAGGAGAAGGTAGCAAGGGAAGTTACTGCTATGTATATATTGTTATAGTAAATAAACTTTATTATTTTGTATCCTTAAAACTTGTGCTGGATTCTTTGGGGCCCTTACAAAAGTTACTGTGACAAACCCCAAGCCACCACATTCTGGCACCTGTTCAGGTACACAGCAGGAGAATTCAGAATGTCCAATTCACCTAACAAGCACGTCTTGTGGGAGGAAACCGTAGCACCTGGAGGAAACCCACGCAGACACGGGAAGAACGTGAGGACCCTGCACAGACAGTGATCCAAGCCGGGAATAGAACCTGGGATCCTGGAGCTGTGAAGCAACAGTGCTAACCACTATGCTACGGATCCAACCATCAGGGGCACCAACAGAAGAGATCGGTGCAAGAACATATTTGGAACTGTACACAGTCAAAGCCCACCAGTAAAATTGTTTATGCTTAAATACACCCATCAAGATCTCAACAATGAGCCATCATCGTTCTCGAAGAAACAGAAAAAAAACCTTGATAAAAGCAAATTACTGCGGATGCTGGAATCTGAAACTAAAGAGAAAATGCTGGAAAATCTCAGCAGGTCTGGCAGCATCTGTAGGGAGAGAAAAGAGCTAACGTTTCGAGTCCAGATGACCCTTTGTCAAAGCCAATTAGAATAAACCCTCAAAGACTTGATTTCTAGTTGCCAACTCGTGTACACTGTTTAGTTAGAATTTGGGCTCATTGAAAATTGTATAAAAGAGTTAAGGGGGGAGGGATGTGACGATTGGGTGACTGCCCCTTTAAGGACAGCACAGCAGAAGAAGGTCACCTAGCTTCAGGGACCAATTGGGACTGAGAGTGGGCAATCAGCCAGGGGCGGAGGCCTCGGGCAGAAGATGTGTCGAAGATTGAGCCCAATGGTCGGGGCAGCCTGGATCTCTCTATAGTTTTTTCTTATTAATAAATAACTTTTGTGTTCCTGCTGAAGTCTATTAACGCGTGCAGTTGTTACACGATAGATAGGTGCTTGATGGCTGGCGCAGATACAATGGGCATCTTATTGTGCTGTGAAACTCTGCTCTCTGTTTTCACACTCTAACGTTTGCAAAATATGTGATACCCTGAAACATTTAATTTCCAGTGCTGATTTTCCTGTAAGCAAATCCTATTAAACCCACACATGATTGCCTCCAGCTTCTCTTGTTTTATTAGACGTTATGTACATTGCTATACAGATATTTTAATGTATTTAGAAGATTTCCTCTCCCGTATTGTTTAACTCTTAGACTGCGGTTCCTTGTCGGTCCTGTAATTACCATATTCCTTGTCATCAAGATTCCCCCATTTACTCCCCTCCTCCCGCGCTTACAGGTTTAAAACCTGATTCATTGGGATCTGATTCACTGAAGCTAGCGAATCGATTCAATGGGACTGATTAACGAGAAGCTGTTTAACTGACAGATTGTTCATTGTTGGAAATTAGGTAATTTGAAACAAATTAGTTGAAGGTTGATTAACTGAAAATTGATGCGATTCACGAGGGACGGATTATCTGAAGAGCTGGACTGATGGTTGATTGACTGAAGTTTCTTTCATTGGGGATTGAGAATTGAAACCTGTTTTACTGCAAACGGATGAAGTGGTGTCTGATTCACTGGGGACTGACGAATTGGAAACTGATCTACTGAGAATGGTTTGACCTGGGAACTGACCCGTTTGGTACGAATTCATTGGGAAATATTGTTACAGAAATCTCCCATGTTCTCCAACATGGTGCCTCGAGTGGAAGGATAGTCCTGTTGCTCGCCTCCTGAGCATTCCTAATTTTAATCCAGCATTGGAGGCTATGCATCGACTGCCTCCTTTTCTTCAAAATGATTTAAGTTTCCTGATCTAAACTAATATCTTCCATAGCTTGGTATGGAAGCTTGTTTGACAATGTTCCTTGTTTGTTAATGCTCCTGTGTTTTGAGTTGAAGACGTTATATAATTTTTTTTAGGTATGGGGATGTTTTTTTTCTCTGTAATTTGTCACTCCATCCCGCCTCCATAAATGTCAGGACAGGCACATCACCAGGGTTATTTTTCTAGTGATCTGAGTGTACTTGTTCTCGTGGGAGTGCCGTTAAATTCAATCTTAATTTAATTCCTGGCATTGATCCACGTCAGAAAGTGTGGTGTCAATATTCAGAGTCGCTTTGGGAACGACATGACTCCCGGACAGTGGGAATGTCACACTGAAATTTCCTGGGCTTGGGCCGAATATTGAGATCCATCAAATCCTTCGGGAAACCCTCGTGTTGACATCTGTTAAAGCCCATATTTAATTAAAGCTTCATTACATTCGGAGAAACAAAACCGTGTTAATTTCTTCCCTGCCCTTTCCTCCAGAGATTGTAAAACGCAGAGTTGATTGTTCAGAGGGAGGAGATTTTTTTTAAGGCACATTAGTGAAACAGATGGGTTTTCAACCACAATTCACAATGGTTTTTATTAAATTCAAATGCCACCAGCTGCAGTGGCGGGCTTTGAACCGGGGTCTCCAGATTACTCTAAATTTTGGATGTCTAGACCACTGACAGTGCCGGCCACTGACAGTGCCACTGCACCACCATCTCCCCTCCAGGAAGGAATATGAGCCTGGATGTAGGCATTCGCTAATGCGGCTTTGTTAAATCTCACTGAGTAGCCACCAGTCAAGGTGGAGATTTCCATTCTGTCTAAAACCGCTGGACTGACATTCCGCAGCTCCAATGCTTATTCCCCGATTGTGGGGCGTGATTCTCCACTCCCACGCCGGTTGGGAGAATCGCCTGGGCCGCCAAAATTTCCGGGGATGCCGGTCCGACGCCCTCCCGCGATTCTCCCAAGCGGCGGGAACGGCCCGGTCGAGTTTCGCAGGCGGGACAATCGCCGGAGACACCCAAAATGGCGATTCTCCGGCACCCCCGCTATTCTGCGGCCCGGATGGGCCGAGCGGCCAGGCCAAAACGGCGGGTTCCCCCTGGCGCCGTCCACACCTGGTCGCTGCGGTTGTGGGCGGTGCGTGAAAGCTGGGGGGGGTAGGGGGGATCCTGCACCGGGCTTCAACTGGAATGTGGGGTGGCCCGCGATCGGTGCCCACCGATCGTCGGGCCGTCCTTTCTGAAGGAGGACCTCCTTCCTTCCGCATATCCGCAAGATCCGTCCCCCATCTTCTTGCGGGGCGGATTTAGAGAGGACGACAACCACGCATGCGCGGATGACGCCCGTTATGCGGCGCCGGCTGCGTCATCTATGCGCCGCCACTTTTACGCGGGCGACAAGGCCTAGCGCGTGTAGATGACGCGGCCCCGATCCTGGCCCACTGTCAGGGCCTGAATCGGTCGGGACCCGGGCCGTTCCGCGCCATCGTGAACCTCAACGGCGTTCACGACGGCGCGGCCACTTTGGCGTGGGTGTGAGAATCCCGCCCCAGATATTTGGATCTGGATTCACTCCCATTTCCAGGCTGCAGTTTCACGCCTAATCTGTAAGAAAAACACAGAGTACTATCAATAATATCTGCTATACAGGATAGCGTCGGAGATTATTGTTAATCTATCACACTCCTGCTTCAGTAATGGTGTGGTGCAGAGTAAACTGACCCAAGGATCATGACCAGTTGGACGGTCGGATTGTGAGTTCAAGGCTCACTCCGTGAAACAAAGTAATGATTTTCAAAATGAGGCCCGCTGGGGGTCCGTTGATTCCCATAGAATTTGCAGAATGCTCTATAAGGAACAGGAACCAAAAGAGAAAATGCTGGAAAATCTCAGCAGGTCTGGCAGCATCTGTAGGGAGAGAAAATAGCTTACGCTTCCAGTCCAGATAACCCTTTGTCAAAGTTAAAAGACATAGAAAATGGGAGATATTTATACTGTGGGATGAGGGAATGAAAGATGAGTCATAGCGGCAGAAACCAAGTTAGAAGAGTGCTAATGACAGTCCCCATCTTTCATACCCGCACCCCACAGTATAAATATCTCTCACTTTCTATGTCTTTTAGCATTTTAAGACGATTACCTCTAGTTCTAAACACCCCAAAGTTATTTGTTCCACTTAATATCTTGAACAAAATGATCAAAACATTCCTTCAGCTTCCAAATTACAGAAAATTAACACATGTTTGTGTAATAACTCATCATAATTTAATCTACAATCCAGGTATCATTATGGTAAATGTATGCTGCACGCTCTCTAGACAAATATAACATCCCTAAACTGTGGTAGCCAGGGCTATTCCCTGCACTAAACTATGGTCTGATAAGGGCTTCTATTGTGGAATCAATAATCTTCTAATCACTCTTAGACTCAGGGTGGGGCCAGGTGTCTGGAGAACAAGAGGTAACCCCCTTGTTCACAAAAGGTGTAAAGATATATCCAGCGATTCAGTTTTGGTGATGGAGTGCTTTTAAAAGTGACAATCTGGACAAAATTAACAAATCACTTGGGAAAATGTGGGTTAATTAAGAAATGCCATCTGGCATTTGTGAAGTTTAAATAATGTGTTTGAGTTTATAATGAGGTAACATGGAGGATTTCATAAGGACGGTGCAATTGATCTCGACTTGGAATTTCAAAAGACATTTTATAATGTTCCACATAACAGGCTTGTCAGCAAAATGAACGCCTCTGATATGAAAGAACAATGGCAGCATGGATACAAAATTAGCTGAGTGACAGAAAGCAGAGAGCAACAGGGGCTGGTTTAGCACAGGGCTAAATCGCTGGCTTTTAAAGCAGACCAAGGCAGGCCAGCAGCACGGTTGAATTCCCGTACCAGCCTCCCCGAACAGGCGCCAGGAATGTGGTGACTAGGGGCTTTTCACAGTAACTTAATTTGAAGCCTACTTGTGACAATAAGCGATTTTCATTTCATTCCAAATAGATGTTTATTGTACTGGAGGAAGGTATACAACAGATTCCCCAGGGTTGGTACTAGGATCACTATGTTTCTTGATATATATTAATGATTTAGACTTACACATAAAGAACACAATTTCAACATTTTCTGATACCAAATGTGGAAGTGGCAGTGACGGTACTTAGAAGAATCTAGTTAGGTAAGTTGGACATTCTGAATTCCCCCTCTGTGTACTCGCACAGGCGCCGGTGTGTGGCGACTCGGGGGTTTTCACAGTAACGTCATTGCTGTGTTAATGTAAGCCTACTTGTGACACTAATAAAGATTATTTTAAACAAAAATGATTGAAGATGTTGGTGGGGTGGGCAGACATGTGGCAAGTGACATTTAATGTGTAAACTGATGCATTTCAGAAGGAATAATGAGAAGAGGCAATAAAAAATAAAGGATACATTTCCACAAGGGGATGCAGGAACTTGGGGCTATATGTGTGCAGATTGTTGAAGTTGAAAGGGCAGGCTCAGAAATATCTCAATAAGTGACACAGTTACCAAGCTTTATAAATGGGAGACACAGAGTACAAATGCAAGAAAGTTCTGATGAACCTAATATAAAATATTGTTTCGCCCTCAAAGGAGTATTAGGTCCAATTCTGGGCACCACATTTAAGAATATGTGAAGATATTTGAGAGAATGCGGAAAAGTTTCATGGTTCCCGGGCTGAGAGACCTCAGTTATCGGGATAGAATGAATGAACTATTTCTGTTTTTAAACCTGAGGAAGGAGCAGTGCTCCGAAAGCTAGTGATTTGAAACAAACCTGTTGGGCTTTAACCTGGTGTTGTCAGACTTCTTTCTGTTTTTAAAGAGAGGGGTGAGAGGTGAGCTGATAGAGTTGTTCAAAATGATGAGGGTTCTGCTGGAGTAGAGAGAGCGAAACTGTTCCCACTGGTGGAAAGGTCGAGAAACAGGAGCCTTTGATCTAAGGCGATTGGTAAAGAACCATAGATGACACGAGGAAGATGTTCTTTCAGCAGTGAGTGGTTAGGATACGGATTACACTGCCTGAGAGTGTGGAGGAGGCAGGTTCAAAAGTGACTTTCAATGGGGAATTAAAAAGGGAGGGGCAGGTGAATTGCTCAATCGATATCATGAGTCAAACTATTCGGTTATTAGCATTTTGCAATGTGTGCAAGTTTACTGTGCCGGAAATTCCTATATTGCAACAGAGTAAATGTCATTGGCTGCAACGCGCTGCAACATCCAGTGGTTGTGTAAGGCAGAAGGTCAAAAATAATTATTTTATTAACTGTCCATTGGTTAAAATTTGGTTTCACTTTTATGTTACATTTTGGTGTCTTCGCGCTCTCGTACAGGCATTGAATAGAAAGTATCTGTCATCAATAAAAAAAAAAGTGGTAGCGCCGTGGGCCAGCACTTTTCTGACAGCCCAATGTGCTTCAGCCAAATGTGTGGCCCGCCCCCTGAAAGAAATTGCAGGATATCCAAGGCGCTGGTGGGCCATAGAACAATCCCACAGAGACAGCGACTCCAAATTCAGTCAGAGTAAAGCATAAATATGGCGGCTGTTGCAAATGCGTGAATATATTCTTGGGACGGGCCTTATTATTAAAAGCTGGCCAATCATGATTATAATTGTGAACCGCCTGGGGTTATACGAGCATTGGAGGTGTTCGAGAGCTGGGGAGAGGGCGTGTTCTCGTTAAATCTGTGTGGCCTGTGTAATTGTACGTACAGAACTTCTGAATTTAAAAACAGTAAATGTTGGTAGTTAGTTAGATATAGCTCTTGGGGCTAAAGGGATCGAAGGATTTGGGGGGGAAGGTGGAGGTCAGGATATGGAACTTGATGATCAGCCATGATCATAATGAATGGCCTCCTCCTGCTTCTATTTTCTAGGTATGTTTCTGCAGCGGGTCTGTCAGTGTTTGTGGAGAGAGAAACCGAGTTAACATTTCGGACCGAGACCTTTAATCAGAATTGTGATTATTCAACGTTTAAATGAAGTTGTGTTTTTTTGCCAAATACATGCCACATGCCACTTGTGTGGTTACTTTTAAAACCTTAGGTTACAATAAATGTTTCTCTAGTAAGGAGCTGAATCAGCACATCCTCCAATCAGTACAATGAAACCCTGCCCTGCTCCAGGTCCACTCCCCAGCTTCCAATACATTGATACATACAATCCTAATCCCAGGTCATCAGTACCTCCATGGACTTGCCCCAACATGAACGCCTCTCCCTCAGTATTCTCTGTACAAGGCTGCCAGGCAGTTTGCCCAATACAAGGAATTGTCATTGTTCGATACCGAGAATCAATTCTAATATAATAGAGAAATAAAATGATGTACTTACCATAAATATATCACCAACCCATGGGGGCACCATTCGCCCCAGAGTCCGACCTGTGGTCAGCACTTTAAAAACTCACTGTGACGTCCCACAGCCAGCAACGGTATGAAGGGAGGGCTAAATTGTTCCAGAGGTGTTCATAATAATAATCGTTTATTGTCACAAGTTGGCTTCAATGAAGTTACTGTGAAAAGCCCCTAGTCATCACATTCCGGCGCCTGTTCGGGGAGGCCGGTACGGGAATTGAACCCAGGCTGCTGGCATTAAAAGCCAGCTGTTTAGCCCACTGTGCTAAACCAGCCCCTCTGGAGGTCGAAATACTGGTCAGGAGCCCGGGAGGAATCCCCCTCTTTTCAACCAGTGCTTCGGGGTGGGGCTCTACCTTTTTAATATCTTTCCACACCCCTCGGGCAGCACATTTTCCAGACAGCTGTGGGTTGGAGTTGGAAACTGGGCTGGGGTGGCAGAGGTTGATGGAGCTGTCCTCTAGATAGGACGGCACTGCACACAAGACATGGGTTGAAGATGGGACTGGGATTAGAGATGGGCCGGGGTTAACGATAGAATAGGGAGTGCAGACGACGTGTCTAGGGTTTTGTACAAAGCAGCAGGTTTACACAGGACTGTTGGAGCAGTCGGAGCGGGGTCCTTAGAGAGTTCTAAAACTTTGGAATCTTCTACGCCCAGAGGACTGTGTAAGCTCATTCATTGCCTATGTTCAAAGTAGAGATTGACAGATTTCTGATTAACATTAACAGAGAGGGTTATGGGAGTAGTGGGTCTAAAAGCCGTGAATGTATTGAATTGTGGAGCAGGCTGGATGGGCTGAATAGCCCACTCCGGTTCCTGTACATGATGCGGGGCTATACATGGACTGGGGCTGTATACAGGGTGGGGCTGTATACAGGGTGGGGCTGTAAACAGGGTGGGGCTGTAAACAGGGTGGGGCTGTACACAGGGCAGGGGTTTATCTGCGGTGGGGTGGTACTCGGCGTGCGGCAGAACACAACATGGGGCTGTAAAGGGATGGAGCTGTACACGAGATGAGGTGGGGCTGTACATGGGAGGTGGTTGTACATGGGATAGGGCTGTACACAGACCAGGGCTGTACTCAGGCAGGGCATGTGTACAACCTGGGACTGCACCTGATCTGGAGCTGTACATGGGGCTGGGCTGTACATAGAATGGGGCTACACAGGTGACTGGGCTGTACATGGGACGGGGTTGTACATGGGACAAGGCTGTACACGGGACAGGGCTGTACAAATGCCAGGGCTGTACACGGCTGGAACTGTATACGGGAGGGGGCTGTACACGGGATAGGTCTGTACATGGGATGGGTCTGTACATGGGCTGGAGCTGTACATGGACTGGAGCTGTACACAGGACAGGGCTGTACACGGGACAGGGTTGTTCACTGGACGTGCCTATCCAGGGGACATGGCTGTTCACAGGACGGGACTATACAGGGGATGGAGCTGAACATCATATGGGGCTGTACACAGTACAGGACGGTATACGGTACGGGGCAGTACACGGCATGGGGCTGCACCGGGGATGGGGCTGCACACATAGATGCATACAAGATAGGAGCAGGAGGAGGCCTTTTGGCCCTTTGAGCCTGCTCTGCGATTCATCACGATCATGGCTGATTATCCAACTCAATAGCCTAATCCTGCTTCCTCCCCATCGTCTTTGATCCCATTCTCCCCAAGTGCTATATCCAGCCGCCTCTTGAATATATTCAATGTTTTAGCATCAACTACTTCCTGTGGTAATGAATTCCACAGGCTCACCACTCTGTGTGAAGAAATGTCTCCTTGTATCTGTCCGAAATGGTTTGTCCTGAATCCTCAGACTGTGACCCCTGGTTCTGGACACACCCATCATTGGTAACATCTTCCCTGCATATAAGTTTCTATGAGATTCTCCCCCCTCTCCCTCATTCTTCTGAACTCCAGCGAGAACAATCCCAACCTAGTCAATCTCTCCTCGTATGACAGTCCCGCCATCCCTGGAATCAGTCTGGTAAACCTCCGCTGCACTCGAGAGAGAGAGAGAGAGAGCAAGAACATCCTTCCTCAGAGAAGGAGACCAAAATTGCATATAATATTCTAGGTGTGGCCTCACTAAGGCCCAGTATAATTGCCACAACACATCCCTGCTCCTGTACTTGAAGCCTCTCGCAATTAAGGCCAACATACCATTAGCCTTCTTTACCACCCGCTGCACCTGCATGCTTACCTTCAGCAATTGGTGCACAAGGAAACCCAGGTCCTGCTGCACACTCCCCTCTCCCAATTTACAGCCATTCAGGTAGTAACCTGCCTTCCTTTTTTTGCTTCCGAAGTGAATAACCTGACACTTATCCAAATTATATTGCATCTGCCATTGATTTGCCCACTCGTCCAACCTGTCCGGATCATGCTATAGGATCTCTGTATCCTCATCACAGTTCACCCTCTCACCCAACTTGGTATCATCAGCAAACTTTGAGATGTTACATTTTGTTCCCTCATCCTAATCATTAATATATATTGTGTATATATTGTGAATAGCTGGGGTCCCAGTACCGATCCCTGTGGCACCCCACTAGTTACTGTCTGCCAATTTGAAAAAGACCCATTAATTCCTACTCTTTGTTTCTTCTCTGCCAACCAGTTTTCTATCCACCTCACTACACTTTCCCCAATTCCATGCGCTTTAATCTTGCACAATAATCTCTTATGCGGAACTTTGTCAAACGCCTTCTGAAAGTCCAAATATACCACATCGACTGGCTCCCCCTTGTCGACTGTACTGGTTACCTCTTCAAAGAATTCCAACAGATTTTTCAAGCATGATTTCCCCTTCATAAATCCATGCTGACTCTGACTGATCCTGCCACTGCTTTCTAAATATTACGCTATAAAGTCCTTGATAATGGATTCCAGAATTAACCCCACTACCGATGTTAGGCTTACTGGAATATAATACACTGTTTTCTCTATACCCATTTTTGAATATTGGAGTGAACGTGAGCTACCCTCCAATCTGCAGGGACTGTTCCAGAGTCTATAGAATCCCAGAAGATGACCACCCATGCATCCACTATTTCCAGGGCCACCTCCTTAAGCACTCTGGGATGCAGATTACCAGTCCCTGGGGATTCATCCACCTTTAATCTCATCAATTTTCCCAGCACCATTTCTCTTCTAATGTTGATCTCCCTCAGTTCTTCCCTCTCACTAAACCTTTCATTCTCCAACATTTCTGGTATCTGATTTGTGTCCTCTTTTGTGAAGACAGAACCAAAGTATGTATTCAAGTGTTCAGCCTTTCTTTGTCCTAAATAGTGAATACCCTGGGACATTCAGTTTCCATCCCTGGTCACCCTGCAGCCATATCTCTGTAATCCCAATTATATCGTATCCATTTATATCTATCTGCGTGATTAGTTCATCCACTTTATTGCAAATGCTCAGTGCATTCAGGCACAGAGCCTTTAAGTTTGTGTTTTTCATATTGTTTGTCTTGCTCCCAATATTTTTTTCTTTTTCCCTGTTTGAATTTTGCCCTTGGTTTCTCCGCCTATCATTTTTCTTATTCATTTTTCTACCTTTTGTTTTTGCCTTGCTCCCTTTTTCTCTGACTCTTTTCATAGGTTTCCCTCCCCTTGGCATATTAGTTTAAACTTTCCCCAACAGCACGAGCAAACAACCCACGTAGGACATTGGTTCCAGTCCTGCCCAGGTGTAGACTATCCGATTTGGAATTATCAGGGGCTGGTTTAGCACAGTGGGCTAAACAGTTGGCTTTTAATGCAGAACAAGGCCAGTAGTGCGGGTTCAATTCTTGTACTGGCCTCCCCGAACAGGTGCCGGAATGTGGCGACTAGGGGCTTTTCACAATAACTTCATTGAAGCCTACTTGCGACAATAAGCGATTATTATTATTGTTAATGGTCCCACCTCTCCCAGAACTAGTTCCAATGCCCCAAAAATCTGAATCCCTCCCTCCTGCATCATCTCTTCAGCTGCGCATTCATCCTGTCTATCTTGTTATTCGTACTTTGACTAGCACAGATAGAAATCCCGAGGCTACTACCTTTGAGGTCCTACTTTTTAGTTTATCTCCTAATGCTCTAAATTCAGCATGTAGGACCTCATCCCATTTTTGTACCTACATCGTTGGTCCCTATATGCACCACGGCAGCTGACTGTTCATCCTCCCCCTTTAGAATGTCCTGCATCCGCTCTGAGACATCCAGGACCCTTGCACCTGGAAGGCAACATAACTTCCTGGAGTCTTGTTTGCCTTTGCAGAAATGTTTGTCTACTCCCCTTATAATTGAATCCCCTATCACTATAGCTCTACCACTCTTTTCCCTGCCCTCCTGCGCAGCGGAGCCAGCCACAGTGCCATGAACCTGGCTGCTGCTGCCTTCCCCTGGTGAGCAATCTCCCTCAACAATATCCAAAACGCTGTACCTGTTTTGGAGGGAGATGACCGCAGGGGCCCCCTGCACTGCCTTCCTACTCTTCCTCTGCATGTTAGTCACCCATTTCCTAACTCCCTCAGTACACAGGATAGGGCTGGACACAGGATGGGGCGTACATGGGCTAGGGCTATACATGGGTGGGCTGTACATTGGTGGGGTTGTACATGGGATGGGGCTGTACACGGTACAGGGCTGTACACAAGCAGGTCTGTACATGGCCAAAGCTGTACATGGAAGAGGGCTGTACATGGGACAGGGCTGTACACATGATGGGGCTATAAATAGGTGGGGCTGTACATGGGACAGGGCTGTACAGAAGCTGGGGCTGTACACAAGCTGGGGCTGTACAAGGGCGGGGCTGTACAAGGGCGGGGCTGTATGCGGGCTGAGACTGTACATGGACTGGAGCTGCACACGGGACAGAGCTGTGCACAGAACAGGCTGTTCACAGGATGGGTCTGTACATGGGACAGGAGTGTACATGATGGGGCCGTGCAGGGCATAGGACTGTACACAATAGGGGGTTGTACATGGGACTGTGCTGTACACGGGACAGGGCTGCACATGGAGAGGGCTGGACACAGGAGAGCGCTGTACACCGAATGGACCTGTACATGGGACAGAGCTGTACAAGGAAAAGTGCTGTACATGGGATGGGATTGTACACAGGACGGGGCTGTGCATGAGATAGGGCTGCACACAGCATTTGGCTGTACAGGGGACAGGGTTGTACACAGGACGGACCTGTACATGATTTGAGGCTGTACACGAGATGGGGCCTGCACACAAGATGGGGCTGTACACGAGATGGGGCTCTACATGGGACAGGATTGTACACAGACCTGGGCTGTAAGCAAGCTGGGACTGTACATGGGACAGTAGCTGTACATAGGACAGGGCTGTATACAGGAAAGACTTGTACATGGAACAGGACTGTACACAGGATGGGCAGTACATGGGACAGGACTGTCTACAGGATGGGACTGCATATGGATATGGTTGGAAATAGGACGTTGTTGAGACAGGGCGACACACACAATGGGGCTTTACATGGGACAGGTCTGTACACAGGGCGTGGCTGTACACGGGACAGGTCTGTACACAGCATGGGACTGTACAAGGGATAAGGCCTCCCGTACCAGCCTCCCCGAACAGGCGCCGGAATGTGGCGACTAGGGGCTTTTCACAGTAACTTCATTGAAGCCTACTCGTGACAATAAGCGATTTTCATTTCATTTTTCACAAGGTTGCACATGGGACAGGGCTGTAAACAGCATGGGCCTTTGAAAGATGCAGTGCTGTACCGGATGGGGCTCTACCCCTTATGGGGCCGTGCACAGGACGGGGTAGTACATGGGAGGGGGTGTACATGGAACAGGGTTTTACACAGGGCAGGGCTTTACACAGGAAGGGCCTGTCCACGGGACAGGGCTATACATGGGAAGGGATTGTTCACGGGACAGGGCTGTACACAGGATGGGGCTGTACATGGGACAGGCTGTACAAAGACAGGGCAGTACATGGAATGGGACTGCACAAGGGATGGAGCTGTACATGGGGCAGGACTGTACTCAGATCGGGGCTTTACATAAACCGGGGCTGTACAGAGGTTGGAGCTACTCATGGGACAAGGCTGTGTGCAGGACAGGGTTGTAAATGGAACAGATGTTTAAACAGGACATGAGATGGGGCTGTACACGAGACAGGGCTGTACACAGACCAGGCTAAACTCAGGTCGGGTCTGTACACAAGCCAGGGCTGTACATGGTATGGAGCTTTACACAAGCCGGGCTGTACATGGGACTGTGCTGTATACAGGTCAGAGCTGTTCACGGGATGGGGCTGAACATGGAGTGGGACTGTACAAGTGAAGTGGCTGTACATGGGCCAGAGCTGTTCATGGGTCAGAGCCATACATGGGTCAGGGTTTGATCAGATCATCTCACACTCTGTTAAACTCTGATAGAATCAGGCCCAACCTGCTTAAGCTTTCCTCATAAGACAATTCCTTCAAGCTAGGAAACAGCCGAGTAAACATTTCTGAACTGCTTCTAGTGCAAGTATATCCTCCTTAAGTAGGGAGACTAAAAATATACACAGTACGCCAGGTGCAGTCTCACCAATACTCTGTGTAGCTGTAGCGAAACCGACCTTCTTGTATAGTCCATTCCCCCTGCAATATAGACCAACATTCCATTTGTCTTGCCTACATGCTGAATTTTGAGATACAAAGAATATAGAACAAAACAGCACCGGAAGAGGCACATCGGCGCCCTCCAAGCCTGTTCCTGTCAAGATACCAAACTTGGCCAAAACCCTCAGCACTTCCTAGTGCCATATCCCTCTATACCCATCCTTTCCATGTATTTGGCAAGATGCCTTTTGAACGCCGTTAATGTATCTGCTTCCACAACCTCCCCTGGCAACGTGTTCCAGGGGAGGTTGTGGAAGCAGATACATTCATGTACAAGGACACGCAGATCCCTGAGTATCACAGCATTTTGTAATCTCTCTCTATTTGAATACTATTCTGCTTTTCTATTCTTCCTGCCAAAGTGGACAACTTCACATTTTCCCACATAATATTCCATCACCCACGTTTTCCCCACTCACTGAATCTGTTTATATCCATTTGCAGAGTCTTTGTATTCGCCTCACAACTGGCTTTCCCACCTACCTTTGCATTATCAGAAAAATTGGCTACAGTACATTCTGTCCATTCGTCCAGGTTATTAATGAACTTGTAAACAGTTGAGGCCCTAGCACTGATCCCTGTGGATATCCACTGCTAACAATTTACCAACCTGGAAATGACCGCTCATCCTGATATATTGCCTATTAATTTGCCAATCCTCTCTCTATTCTAATATGTTACACCCAACGCCATGGGCTCTTACCTTGTCATAACTTTTTGTGTGGCACATTATCAAAACCCTTTTAGAAATCCAAACTCATTACATATACTGGTTCCCTGTTATCCACCCTGATTGTTACATCCTCAACAAACTAATAAATTTGTCAAACACCAATTTCCCTTTCACAAAACCACGTTGTCTCTGCCTGATTGTGGTTTGATTTTCTAAATGTCTTGTTACTACTTCCTTAATAATTGATTCCAGCATTTTCCCAATGACAGGTGTTGGACTAATTGCTTTCTGTCTCCCTTCATTGAATAGAAGAGTTGGTTTTGCCGTTTCCTAATCCCCTGCCACTTTTCCAGTATCTAGGGAAGTTTTGAAAATTATAGCCATTTCATCCACTATCTTTGCAGCCACTTTAAGATCCGAGGATTTAGGCCGTCAGCTCCAGGAGACATTTCGGCCCCATGACTTTTTATCTAGCGATAGAAATTGTTTTAAGTGCCTCCCTCACTTTTGCTCCTTGACTTTCTACTATTTTGTATCTTCAACTGTGAAGGCAGATGGAAAATACTTGTTCCCATTATTAAGTCCCAAATCTCACCCTCAAGATACCAGTACTCACTTCAGCTGCTCTTATAGTTTTTATACGCATTCAGAAGATTTTCCTGCCCCCTTTTATATTCCTTACTACTTTTCTCTCATATTCCAATATTTGTTAGTTTGTAATTTTTTCTCAGTTCTCGGGGTTACCACTGGGTATAGTCAGAGCTGGGTTTGTACACAAGGCAGGACTTGTTGATTGGGCAGAGATTGTAGACAGATGATGGACTGTACACCAGGCGGGCTTTGTAGAATGGTTTGACCTTGTTGACAGCACTTTGAGGTCGCGGGTTGGATTATCTTCACGTCGCTGCAATCTGGTCATTACTCCTTCCTTTCAGACTCCGGGGGCATGCATCCAAGGTTTCATATCACATTACATTCACCCTCCACCATCTGGCCTGGGCTTGTGAAATCCTACCAATTGTCCTGGCTTGAGACAATTCACACCTCTTTAACCTGTGATTATCCCTCTCTCCAGTCGCTCCATCTGGACCTGTAAAGACTTAATTACTCGTAAAGACTCACATTCAAAGTATCGTTTTGCATCATTGACTTTGTCTATATATGTGTTTCTGGAACCCACCTCTTCATTCACCTGAGGAAGGAGCTGCGCTCTGAAAGCTAGTGATTTGAAACAAACCTGCTGGACTTTAACCTGGTGTTGTAAGAGCATAGAACATAGAACAGTACAGCACAGTACAGGCCCTTCAGCCCACGATGAAGGGCCGACCATTTATCCTAATCTAAGGTCAACCTAACCTACAGCCCTTCAATTTACTGTTGTCCATGTGCCTGCCTAAGAGTCGCTTAAATGTCCCTAATGACTCTGACTCCACCACCTCTGCTGGCAGTGCATTCCACACACCCGCCACTCTCTGTGTAAAGAACCTTCCTCTGACATCTCCACTATACCTTCCTCCAATCACCTTAAAATTATGTCCCCTCATGACAGCCATTTCCACCCTGGGGAAAAGTCTCTGGCTATCCACTCTATCCATGCCTCTCATCACCTTGTACACCTCTATCAAGTCACCTCTCTGCCTTCTTCGCTCCAGTGAGAAGAGCCCTAGCTCCCTCAACCTTTCTTCATAAGACATGCCCTCCAGTCCAGGCAGCATCCTGGTAAATCTCCTCTGTACCCTCTCCAAAGCATCCACATCCTTCCTATAATGAGGTGACAAGAACTGGACACAATATTCCAAGTGTGGTCAAACTAGAGTTTAGTAAAGCTGCAGAAAAACCTCGCGGCTCTTCAACTCAATCCCCCTGTTAATGTAAGCCAACACACCATATGCCTTCTTAACAACCCTATCAACCTGGGTGGCAACTTTGAGGGATCTATGTACGTGGACCCCAAGATCCCCTTTTTCCTCCACACTTCCAAGAATCCTGCCTTGAACCCCATATTCAGCATTCAAATTCGACCTTCCAAAATGAATCACTTCACATTTATCAAGGGTGATCTCCATCTGCCACTTCTCAGCCCAGCTCTGCATCTTGTCAATGTCCTGTTGTAACCTGCAACAACCCTCAACACTATCTACAACTCCCCCAACCTTTGAGTCATCGGCAAACTTACTAACCCACCCTTCCACTTCCTCATCCAAGTCATTTATAAAAACCACAAAGAGCAGAGGTCCCAGAACAGATCCTTGCGGGACACCACTGGCCACCGACCTCCAGGCAGAATACTTTCCATCCACTATCACTCGCTGTCTACTTTCGGCCAGCCAATTCTGTATCCAGACAGCCAGATTTCCCTGTATCCAATGCCCCCTAACTTTCTGAATGAGCCTACCATGGGGAACCTTATCAAATGCCTTACTGAAATCCATATACACCACATCCACTGCCCGACCTTCATCAATGTGTCTCATCACATCCTCAAAGAATTCAATGAGGCATGTGAGGCATGACCTGCCCCTCACAAAGCCATGCTGACTATCTTTAATCAAACTATGTTTTTCTAAATAATCATAAATCCTATCTCTCACAATCCTTTCCAATATTTTGCTCACCATAGACATAAGACTGATGGGTCTGTAATTCCCAGGGATTTCCCTGTTCCCTTTCTTGAACAGGGGAACAACATTCCCCTCCCTCCAATCATCCGGTACTACTCCAGTGGAGAGTGAGGACGCAAAGATCATCGCCAATGGCGCAGCAATCTCCTCCATCGCTTCCCGTAGTAACCTTGGGTATATCCCGTCAGGCCCAGGGGACTTAGCAATCCTGAGGCTTTTCAAAATTTCCAGCACATCCTCCTTCTTAATATCAACCTGTTCAAGTCTATTAACCTGGTTCACACTGTTCTCATGAGCAACAAGGTCCTTATCTCCAGTGAATATTGAAGCAAAGTATTCATTTAGGGCCTCCCCCATCTCCTCAGACTCTAGGCACTATCCCTGATCGGCCCAACTCTCCCTCTGATCATCCTCTTATTCTCACATAAGTGTAGAATGCCTTGGGGTTTTCCCCTTAAGAATCCTGTAGACTCGATTCGAGACATCCCTGGCCCTGTCACCCAGGAGGCAACATACCTTCCGGGAGTCTCGTTCGCGACCACAGAATCTCCTATCCATTCCCCTAACCATCGAGTCTCCTACCACTATTGCTTTTCTGTTCTCCCCCCTTCCCTTCAGCCACAGAACCAGACTCAGAGACCTGGCCGCTAGGGCCTTCCCCCAGTAGGTCATCCCCCCCAACAGCATCCAAAACGGTACACTTGTTTTGAAGGGGAACGGCCACGAGGGATCCCTGCACTGTCTGCCCATTCATTTTCTTTCCCCTGACTGTAACCCAGCTACTCTTTTCCTGTACCTTGAGTGTGGCTGCCTCCCTGTAACTCTTCTCTATCACCCCCTCTGCCTCCCGGATGATCCGAAGTTCATCGAGCTCCAGCTCCAGTTCCCTAACACGGTCTCCGAGGAGCTGTAATTGGGTGCACGTCCCGCAGGTGTAGTCAGCGGGGACACCGGTGGTACCCCTCACCACCCACATCCTACAGGAGGAACATGCAACTGGTCTAGCCTCCACCCACTCTGATCTTACAGAATGTAGCTGCTCCGTGGACCAACTGGAACTCCGCCCTCCAACTCTGCTCCCAGTCAGCTGCACTCTCGGTAAACTCCCGGCTCCCTTCTCGCTCTTTGAGGAAATGTAGAAAATGAAATGAAAGGAGCACCTTACTCCCTCCTCACCTAACTCCCTCAGTCACCAAACGCTCAATATAGCACTCAAATGCACCCAAATTCAGCACTCCCTCAGTCACCAAACGCTCAATATAGCACTCAAATGCACCCAAATTCAGCACTCTCTGTCACCAAACTCTCACTATAGCACTCAAATGCACCCAAATTCAGCACTCCCTCAGTCACCAAACTCTCACTACAGCACTCAAATGCACCCAAATTCAGCACTCCGTGCAAACAAAGTCTGCACTGTAGCTGGCTCAGCTTTATACTGTGACTCTAGCCTCTGAAATCTGGTCTAATCCAATTAACTAATTAACAAGCTCCAGCTGCAAGTAGAACCTCTGTTCAAAGCTGATTGAAAATTCACCTTTTTCAAAACCCAAACAGCAACTTTGGAGTGAATGTACCAGTCAGAGTTTCAGCTTGGACATAGAGCTCAAGCTGAGTTGAGCCTGTGAGGAAGTGGAATAGCTGCTCTGCTTCTTGTGCATTCTGCCATCTCCCCATATCCTCAACCCTACCCTGCCCCACCTTCTGTCCTCCCACCCCTCTGCCTGAGGTGGGAGTGGGACCACCTGGGGCTTATTGCTGTAGGCCCCCTCCCGGGATGAAGGCCCTGCTGCCTGTCTCTGTCCTCCCATCCCTCTGCTTGAGGTGGGAGTGGGACCACCCGGGGCCTGGTGCTGTTCCCCCTTCCGGGGTGAAGGCCCTGCTGCCTACCTCTGTCCTCCAACCCCTCTGCCTGAGGTGGGAGTGGGACCATCCAGGGCTGCAGGTCCTGCCTTCTGTCCTCACACCCCTCTGCCTGAGGTGGGAGTGGGACCACCTGGGACTGCTGTGAAGACAAAGGACACTTTTTCAGGCCCCCATAGGGCTGAAGAGCGTCGCCCACCCGCCTTTTTCATTTTCATTTCATTTTCACCACCTGTGGCGGGTGTAGGGCAGCTTGGGACATTGCCTTAGGCCCCTCCAGGGCTGAAGAATGCTGCCCCACTTACAGTGACTATCTGCTGTTGCCCTGCAGCACCTTTCCCTTGTGGCACCTGCTGTTGTGGTGCCACATCCATCACCCCCCCCCCCCCCACCACCCTTCTCCCTACTACCCTGATCTCAGTTACACGGCCGTGCTGTACCAGGGGTGGGCATGGCCAGTACACCAGGGGCATCCTCCACTCTACCGGGGATAGAACCTATGAGGGGGGCGGCAGCTTCTCGACCTTCCACTACCTACGCGGCCCCCTCGCCCTTCTGCTTACTAACGCGGCAGCTGGGGGTGAAATGCTATGCCCACCCTACCATGACCATCGAGGCGTGCATCAGTGCAATGGCCGGGGTTGTCAGCCCCTCAGCCATCGTAGCTGCCTCCAGGATGTACGGCAAGGCCGTGTTTTTCCTACGGGCCAAGCAGGCAGTCCATCGGGCCCTGGAAAGAGGGCTCACGGTGGGCTGGACGCATGTGGCGGTGGACCCGCTGGAGGCCACCACCGAGCGTGTCGTTCTTTCAAACATCCCGCCCAACCTCCCCATCGAGCTCCTCCTCCCCCATCTCAACCTACTGGGGGAGGTCAGGTCCGGGGTGGCACCGCTGTCGCTCGCCCTGCAAGGCCCTTCCCTCCGTCATGTATACTCCTTCCGGCGGCAGGTTTTTGTCCGCCTGACCCGGGAGGAGGTCACGGAGGGAGGTTTTGTGGTCTCCCACCAAGGGGAGGACCATAAAATGTTCTGGTCTACAGATGGCATGCGGTGCCATGCCTGAAGAGTGCTGGGGCATATTCGCCGTAACTGCCTCACCCTAACGGCCGCCGCCAACGCCATCCCCAGGGCGGCCGTGGCTGGCACTGCCCCCCTCTCCTCTACCACCTCTTCGTCCGCCCAGCAGCCGGTCCCTGACAACACCAGGGCTGCCGGCGGGGGTGGGGAGGGGGAGCCTCCGCTTGACCAGCGACAGTCGAGAAAAGCAAAACGCGCAGCGGCACGGCGGTCAGACCGGGCCCTACAAGACCTAGGCCTGGCCCCGCCTATTGTCCCCGTGCCCATCCAGTCCAGCTCAGAGGCCGCAGCCTCATCTCGGGACACCGCCTCCCTGGAACAACCTGAGGGCCCGGAGAAACCATCGACCAGGCTCCGGAGGGAGACGGGGATCCTGCGTCCGGTCCTGAGCTGGAGAATGTCTTATTGCCACCTCCAGTCTCCACTGCCCCGCAACAACCTGAGGGGCCCGGAGAGACCACCGACCGTGCTCCAGAGGGTGGCGGTGACACTGTATACAGCTCCAAGACGGAGGGGGATCTGACCTCCTCACAGTCCCAGGGGCCGGGCGATGTGGAGGGGGGGGGGGGGGGGGAATGCTGCAGAGGACTCTCTGGCGATGGAGGCCATGCAGCAAGGTGATCCCGCCCCACCCCCTCCCTGCAAGCGCCGCCTGTCCGGGCAGGAGGAGGTGGTGGATCTCGCTGCTCCATCCCTGAGCAAGCGGGGGTGGGTGACTACAGTGCTGGTTCCCATCCCCTCACACCCAGCCTGATTAAAAAGAAAAGTAAAGCCAGAGAGGCCTCCGAGGCCCTTGAGGCGTTCGGGCTGCTGTCGCCCCCGAGCAGGGAGAACCGGGGCCGGGCTGAGACGTGACCCCCGAGGGCTCTTTCTGCCCGTTGGCATTTTACTCCCCGGTCACCTCCTTTTGTTCGTCGCCGGTGGCCGGCGGCAGCCACCAGAGCCCCTACATACTCTGGTCGTGGGAGGGTTGTCATGTGAGAGTACCTTTCAGAAATGGGTGTTTATAAATGGGTGTGTATATAAGTATCTGTAGTGAGAGTGCCTTTAAGAAATGGGTGTTTATTGCTGCAGTGATGTCAGAGAGTGGGTGGAGCAGTCAGCTTTTTACTTTCGTTTTAGGCTGTTTGCTGCAGGGTGTGTCTTAGTTTCGTTTTCAGAGCTAGATAGCTGCAGTCACAGCCAGAAGGTGTATGAATCTCTCTCTCTAATCTAAAGACTGTAAATCGATCCTGGTGATTTCAAATTAATAACAGTAGTGACTTTAACCTGATGTGCCTCTGGTAAAAGGTGTTGTAAGTCTTATGGATGTCAAAAGGAAAGCTTAAAGGATTACTTAGTGTTGTATTCTTTGGGGGTTGTATTTGAATTAATGGTTGCTAAGATGTTCACTGTATGTTTTAAAAAGCTTAACTTGAGTTCATAGAATAAACATTGTTTTGCTTTAAAAAATACTTTTCCATTTCTGCTCTACCACCCCTGTAGAGTGGGCCGCGTGCTCCCCATACCACAATCTATTAAAAGTTGTGGGTCAGGTGAACTCCATGATACACTTTGGGGTTCTCTAAACCCTGGCTCACAACAAATTGGGTGCTCGTCCGGGATAAAAGTCCATCTATTGGATTGGCTTAGTGAACTGAAAGACAGTGCGGGGTGAGCATATTGTGGGTCCTTTTGAGGTGTGGTATTCTAGTTTAAGTAGGGAGTGTGTTGTGGTCAATGGCTCTTTCAGAGGCTCAGAGGTTTTTAGGGGTGGAGAAGGTCACACGCAGTACCTTACAGACAGAGACTAAAAGCAGGCTGTTAGATTTGGCAAAAACATTGCAGTTAACATTACCTGACAAAATGCGAACAGATGAGGTAATTATGGGGGTGGCCAAGCATTTAAAGTTGCCTGAGATACAGTTTGACTCATTGGAAATGGCAAAAATTCAGTTACAACTTAAACAAATGGAACATGAGAAAGAATTAAAGCAGCTTAAATGCAAAAGAGAAAGAGAGGAAATAGAAAGAGAGAGAGAAAGAGATAGAGAGGAAAAAAAGAAGAGAGAGAAGAAAAAGAAAAGGAGAGAGAAGAAAGGAGAAAAGAAAGAATAGCCCGAGCAGAACAAAAAGAAATAGAAAGGGAGATACAGATCAAGGAAAAAATAAAGAGAGAGTTTGAACTTCAGAAAATGGCCATGAAACATGACAGTCAGTTAAAATTGGCTGACGTAAAGGGAAACCTACAGTTGGATGATAGTGATGAGGATAGTGAGAAAGAGCGTCAAAGTCGAAAGCTTGGTGGGAATTTATTTAAATATGTCCAAGCAGTGCCAAGGTTTGACGAGAAGGAGGTAGAAGCCTTTTTCATTTCATTTGAGAAGGTAGCTAAACAAATGAAATGGCCTCAGGACATGTGGGTATTACTGATTCAAACAAAGCTGGTAGGTAGGGCTAGTGAAGTGTTTGCATCACTACCGGAGGAAATTTCTGGGACATATGAGGAGGTGAAAAAAATCCATCTTAGGTGCATATGAACTAGTGCCTGAAGCCTACAGACAAAGGTTTAGAAATTTAAGGAGAGAATTTGGTCAAATATACATGGAGTTTGAAAGGATCAAACAGAGTAATTTTGATAAGTGGATAAGGCCTTTGAAAATAGACCAAAGCTATGAAGCTTTCAGAGAAATTATACATTTGGAGGAGTTTAAAAATCCAATTCCTGATGTAGTGAGAACTCACGTAGAAGAACAGGGGGTTAAAATTGCAAGGTTAGCAGCAGAAATGGCAGATGATCATGAATTAGTTCATAAATCAAAGCTTGGTTTCCGACATCAGTTTTAGCCTGTGAGGGATAGAAACTGGGGACATGAGAAATACTCAAGTGGTAAAAGTAAAGGTGATCTGATGGGAAATAATAAGGAGAGTGTCCCTCAGATTAAAAAATAAATCCAGGAGGGTGGAAAAGAAATGAAAAGTTTCAAATGTTTTCACTGTAATAAACTAGGCCATGTAAAGTCACAGTGTTGGTGGTTGAAGAAAAGCACTGGGAAGGCTGATGTGATAAAACAGGATAAGACAGTGGTTTTGTTAAAGTGGTAAAGGAAAGCCCAAGTGAAGCGAAGGAGGTGCAAAAGATTGTACAGCCCGATCAAGAGGTGATTGATAAGAAGGAGCCAGATCTCTTTAAATAATTTACTTGTGTGGGTAAAGTTTACTCATGTGTATCTGAAGGAGCAGGTAAAGAAGTCACAATTTTAAGAGATACGGGAGCTAGTCAATCTTTAATGGGAAGAGATGAGGAGTTATGTGGTTTGGGAAGAATGTTGCCAGAAAAGGTAGTAATATGTGGAATTCAGGGTGAGAGGAGCAGTGTTCCATTATATAAGGTAAGGTTGGAAAGTCCAGTGAAGAGTGGTGAAGTGGTAATAGGAGTAATAGAGAAACTATCTTGTCCAAGAATACAGTTTATCTTGGGTAATGATATAGCTGGATCGCAGGTGAGAGTGATGCCTACTGTGGTTGATAAGCCAGTGGAAAATCAGGCAACTGAAGTGTTGAAGGACGAATATCCTGGTATTTCTCCAGATTGTGTAGTAACAAGGTTGCAAAGTCACAGGTTAAGACAAGAGGAGAAATCAAAGAGTGAAGATGAAGTTGAAGTGCAATTATCAGAAACGATTTTTGATCAGATGTTTGAAAAAGAACAATAACAGGTGGAGGATGAGGCGGATATTTTTAGTTCAGGAAAATTGGCGTAGTTACAACAGAAAGATGTAGAAATAAAATGGATGTGTCAGAAAGCATACATGGAAGAGGAATCTGAGTATATACCAGAGTGTTATTACCGTAAAAGTAATGTCTTCATGAGAAAATTGAGACCTTTACATATGCAGGCGGATGAAAAGTGGGCAGAAGTTCATCAGGTAGTATTGCCGGTAGGGTATAGAAAGGAGGTGTTGCGAGTTGCACATCAGGTCCCAGTGGGAGGTCATTTGATAATAAGGAAAACTCAAACTAAAATCCAGAAACATTTTTATTGGCCTGGACTACATAAAGATGTAGTTAAATTTTGTAAATCATGTCACACATGTCAAGTGATAGGGAAACCTCAAGCAGTGAATAAACCAGCGCTCTTAATACCCATTCCAGTATTTGAGGAACCTTTTACAAGGGTCCTAATTGATTGCGTAGGACTGCTTCCTAAAACAAAAAGTAGGAATCAATATCTTTTGACTATAATGAATGTGTCTACTCGGTTTCCAGAGGCCATCCCAGTACGTAATATTACAGCTAAAAAGATTGTGGAGGAGTTACTTAAATTCTTTATTCGATATGGACTACCCACAGAAATACAATCGGATCAAGGATCAAATTGTACCTCCAGTTTATTCAAAGAAGTTATGGATAGTTTAGGAATAAAACAATGTAAATCAACTGCGTACCATCCAGAATCGCAGGGAGCGTTAGAAAGGTGGCATCAGACATTAAAGACAATGTTGTGGGCTTATTGTCACGATTATCCAGAGGATTGGGATAAAGGAATTCCATTCGTATTGTTTGCAATTAGGGCTGCACCTAATGAGTCAACCAAATTCAGTCCTTTTGAACTAACCTTTGGTCATGAGATAAGAGGACAACTTAAATTGATTAAGGAAAAATTGGTGAGTGAGAAATCAGAACTTACATTATTGGATTACGTGTCAAATTTTAGGGAACGATTAATTAGAGCAGGTGGATTGGTGAGACAACATTTAAAAGTTGCAGAAAATGTGATGAAACGGGTTGCGGACAAGAAATCCAAAGTTCGTAGTTTTGCCAGTGGAGATAAAGTTTTAGAGTTGTTACCAGTGGTAGGTGAACCTTTAAAAGCAAGGTTTTGTGGACCTTATCAGATTGAAAGGAAATTAAGTGAGGTGAATTATGTGGTATAAACACCAGATAGAATGAAGTCTCACCGAGTGTGTAATGTGAATATGCTTAAAATGTACTTTGAAAGGGAAGGAGAGAAATAGGAGGAGGTTTTAATGATTCTAACTCAAAGTGACGAACCAAATCCAGATGACTGTGAATTTGACATACCTCAAATTAAATTGGAAAACGAGGATGTTCTTAAAAATTGGGATAAATTGTTGAGTTACCTTCCAGAGGAAAAACGAACTGACCTGAAAGAGTTATTGATATCACATGAGCAAGTTTGTGGAGATAAATTAGGTAGTACTAAAATGGTTGTACATGATGTAGATGTGGGAAATGCTGTTCCAATCAAACAACATCCATACAGACTTAACCCTTTAAAATTGGCACAGGTTAACAAAGAGATTGAGAGTATGCTTAAAAATGGCATAATTGAAGTGGGTTGCAGCCAATGGAGCTCACCCAAAGTGATGGTACCTAAACCAGACGGTACCCAACGGTGGTGTGTGGACTATAGAAAGGTTAATGCAGTTACAAGAATGAACTCTTACCTACCCCACGTTTGGAGGATTGCATTGAGAAAGTGGGACAATCAAGGCACGCGGGCCAGGCGGAGACGTGACCCCCAAGGGCTCGTTCCGCCCGGTGCAGTTTTACTCCCTGGGCACATCCTTGTGTTCATCGCCGGGGACCGGCGGGAGCCACCAGTGTTCTTATGTATTTGGGTCGTGGGCGGGCGATGGTGAGGAGGGCTCCCCGCTCACAACACCCAAGCAGATGATGCCAGCGAGTCCAGGATCCCGGAGCTGTTCCGGGGTTTTTCCCGGGTCTCTCCGAGCGCCCGGCATCGATAGTGGAGGCGGGGTGGGAGCCTCCGCCGCCCACGGACCCAGAACCGCGGGAGAAGCCTGCGAGGGACCCGCCTGAGGACGATCCTGGGGGTGGGATCGACTCGGGCCTGGGGCTAGCCGGTGGGCCTGTGTTGCCGGCCGCAATCCATGTGGCGGGGGACTCGGACTCAGGCGGTGACCGTTCAGAGGAGGAAGGCTGCTCGGTGATGGGTGAGGGGAGGATTTAGATGCTCTTTGCAGTGAGGCAACGAGTCTGCCCTCATCCCCTCAGGGGAACTCCGACCACTTCTGAAAAAGCATCACGGTCACCAGGACTGTGTGCGGCTGGCCCTGGACAGCTGGGGAAATCTGGGGCTGCTCCTCGAGTCTGGCTGCGTCTATGCGAGACAGGCGCGGGAATTCGATCAGGACCAGGGGGAGCAGCGTCAAGCTGTTCTGTTCCTCGCGGGGCTCCTGAGGGAGTGGAGGGGGCGACGACCCTCTACTTCCTCCGAGCTCTGAGGTGATTGGTGAAGGACACAAGCTACAACTGACATGGAGGTAACCATAGCCAGCCTGAACATCAACGGCAGCAAGGACGCACATCGCCGTTTCCAGTTCTTCTCTGTCCTACGGGAAGGAAAGTAGAGGGTGTGCTTCCTGCAGGAAAGCGACGTCATTCCGGGTGACGAAGCTCAGCCGACCCTGGAGTGACGGGGGGGGGGGGGGGGGGGGGGGGCGGGGGGGTGGCTTCATGACTCACTTGGCCCCAGGTTCGGGCGGGGTGGCTATCTTGTTGACTCCACATTTTCAGCCGGAGATCTTGGGGGTCAAGGAGCCAGTGCCAGGCCGTCTGTTGCACTTAACAGTCCGCGACGGGGATGTGGTGCTTCACTTTGTGAATGTCTACGCTCCACTGGTCGGGCCGCAGCAGGCGACGTTCTACGAAAAAGTGTCCACTCTTCTCGGCACTAGCCCGGTGGGCAAGTGCATCGCCTGGGAGGGGATTTTAATTGCACCCTCCAGGATAAGGACCGTCGTGGAGTCCAGCGCAGCTCGCCGGCAGTGGTGAAGTTGAGGGACCTGGTTAGTTCCTTCGACTTGGTGGACGTCTGGCGGACTCTCCATCCTGAATTGCGGGTGTACACCTTTGTGCACCCTCCGTTCAGAGCGTCCAGAATCGACCATCTTTATATTTCCAAGACGTACTTGCCCAGCGTTCCGACAGCCTCTGTGGTGTGGGCGGGGCTCGCCCCGTCCCGCGCTCAGACCCGGTCCGCGTACTGGCACTTTAACAACCTGCTGCTGGAGGACGAGCGGTTCCTGGACTTGTTTCGCCATTTCTGGACCGGCTGGAGAAGGAAGCGGGATGGCTTCCCCTCCTTGAGGCGATGGTGGGATGTGGGCAAGACTCACATCAACGCCTTCTGTCAGGGGTACACGATGGGGTCTACGGCAGGGCAGAACTCCACGATCGCCAAATTGGCTGAGGAACTTTTCGATCTGGAGTCACGTCTTGCTCAGCCCGATGAGGACCTGGCCATGGGGCGGGTGTATGGAGAGAAGAAGGGCGCGCTGCGGGACCTGCAACTTGCCGGGTCCCATGGTGCGTACGTGCGGTTACGGATCCGTCTCCTGACGGACATGGACCGCGGCTCCCCCTTCTTCTACTCGCTGGAAAGAGGACGCGGGGCCCATCGGCAGATTTCTAGGCTGCTGGCCGACGACGGGTCCCTCGTCTCGGATCCGGAGGGGGTCAGGACCCTGATCAGGGACTTTTATTTCGACCTCGTCTCCCCGGATCCATTCATCGAGGATGCATGCAGAGTTCTGTGGGAGGACCTGCTGCAGGTCGGCCCGGAGGGTGTCGGGAAGCTCGATCAAATCATTAACCTTCAAGAGCTGACCGGCGCCCTGGACAGCTTGTCACGGGGAAAAACCCCAGGGCTGGACGGGCTGACTGTGGAGTTCTTCAGGCGTCCTGGGACGTCCTGATGAGCGACTATGCGGGGGTCCTGGGGGAATGTATTACGACCGGGGAGGTGCCCCTTTCGTGGCGCAGCGCTGTCATTGCCCTGCTGCCCAAGAAGGGGGATCTCCGCCAACTTAAAAACTGGCGACCTGTCTCCCTCCTCAGTACGGACTACAAAATCTTTGCCAAGGCAATGTCTTTATGCCCGGACCGAACCATTTATGATAACATCCATCTGGCCTGGGACATTATTTATTTTACCCAGAGGACTGGTATGTTGATCGCCTTCCTGTCTCTTGACCAGAAGAAGGCATTCGACAGGGTGGGGCACGAGTATTTGCTCGGGACTCATCGAGTTTTCGGGTTCGGGACGCACTTCCTCGCCCGGATCCGATTACTGTACGCGGCTTCAGAGTGTCTGATTAAGGTTAACGGGTCCTTGACGGTGCCCCTTCGCTTTGGGAGAGGAGTGCGTCAGGGCTGCCTCTTGTCCGGCCAACTTTATTCTGTGTGCGTGGAGACTTTCCTGCGCCTCCTGAGGAGGAGGTTGTCGGGGCTGGTTCTGCATGAGCCAGACATGGCGGTTGTCCTCTCGGCTTACTCTGATGACGTGCTCCTCATGTTCACTGACCCCGGTGACCTGCGGAGGATGCGAGAGTGCCAGGCTGTGTACTCCGCCGCGTCCTCTACTAGGATCAACTGGGCTAAATGTTCCGGACTCCTGGTCGGTCCGTGGTAGATGGACCCTCTCCCGGAGGAGCTCAGGCCCTTTAGCTGGACTCGGATCAACATCCTCTACTTGGGAGTCCATCTTTGCCTAGCAGAGGGAGCCTGGCCGGCGAACTGGCAGGTGCTGGAGACCAAGGTCACCACTCGCCTGGGACGCTGGACAGGACTGTTCCGAGTGCTGTCCCACAGGGGTCGTGTTCTCGTCATAAACCAGCTGATCGCCTCTATGCTGTGGTATCGGTTGGTCACTTTGGCCCCTCCCCCTGACTTTGTCACACGCATCCAGAGAACCCTGCTTCGGTTCTTCTGGGACAAAGGATTGCACTGGGTCGCTGCAGAGGTCTTGAGTGGCCCGATTGCGGAGGGCGGTTTAGCGCTGGTGTGCCTTCGCACGACTTTCCGCTTTCAGACTCTGCAGCGATACCTGTACGTTGAGCCTCCTCCACGATGGTGTGTCCTGGCGTCGTATTTCCGCCAGGTTCATGGCCTGAACTACGACGCGCAGCTCCTGTTCGTTGACAGGAATGGTCTTCGGAACTCTTTGTTGGCGCTGCCCGTCTTGTACCAGGACCTTCTCAAAGTCTGGAACACGGTTGCCACGTGCCGCAGCTCTCCCCCGTCAGGAGCAGTGGCTGTCGTAAGGGAGCCGCTGCTCAGGAGTCCGCACCTCCGCCAATATCCATTCAGGCGGCTGGCGGAGCGGAGGGCTGTGGGTGCCGGGGTGACCAGGATCGGGGACGGGCTGGGTGGCAGAGGGGCGGGCTGGATGACACCCTACGAGAGAGCCAGGCGCGGAGCGGTGTCTGTCCGGTGCGCGGCCAATGCTATCCAAGACCTCAAAACGTGCTCGGCCCAGTGGGCACACTTGGACTTGAGACGGCGCGGTTGTGCGGTGGCATCCCGTCTGAGCGGACCCCTGCTTAGATGGAATTCCACATTGGTCCCA
This sequence comes from Scyliorhinus torazame, assembly GCF_047496885.1. Lineage (NCBI taxonomy): Eukaryota > Metazoa > Chordata > Chondrichthyes > Carcharhiniformes > Scyliorhinidae > Scyliorhinus > Scyliorhinus torazame. The sequence goes on along the minus strand of NC_092723.1, from coordinate 81,415,197 downwards.
AACCCCGGAACCATCCCTGGGTGCTGGTGCCCCAGAGCCCCAGCCGCCTCGCGGAAATACCCTTCGTGCCCTTTCGCACTGAATGGATGGGCTTCCTGTACGGCCTGCTGTTGCACACTTTCCACCTCCTTGCCCTCGCCCGCCGCCCGGACACGCCTTGGCGTGCCTCATTGCCATCCGGCAGCGGAGGTCCCCACTGGAGGTCCCTCTATGGAGGTGTCCTCCCCATAAAACTGGGGGACCTGGGGTGGAGGGTGCTGTGCATGGCAGTGCCGTGCAACCATTGTTTGAATCACTTCATGGCTCTGTCAGAGACCTGACACTTTTGTGGCCTGGTGGAGACCGTGGAGCATGTTTATGTTGTCTGCCCAAGGCTGCAACCCCTTTTCGGTTTCTTGACAACGTTGTTGTTGAGGTTTTCTTTGCACTTCAGCCCCACGCTCCTGATCTACGGACATCCGGTGCGGAGGTGGGCGGGGGAGGCAGAGGACCTTCTCGTGAACCTGCTCCTGGGCCTGGCCAAACTTGCCATTTATAGGTCCAGGCAGCGGGCGACCGAGGGGGTCGTCCAGCCTGACTGTCTGCCCATCTTCCGCGGCCTTGTTCGCGGCCGGGTGTCCCTGGAGCGGGAGCATGCGGTGTCCACGGGCACACTCGAGGCCCTCTGTGCTTTGTGGGCACCGCAGGGGTTGGATTGCCTTATCCACCCCAATTCTCACATTTTAATTTGACGGGTTTGTGTTAAGTTTTTGTTTACTTTCTCGTTCTTTTTGGGTTGTGCTCTACTTGTTGTTTTGGGCCACTCCCTTCTTTTGTTTTATCCATCAGTTCCTTTATGTTCTTTTGCTTGGTTGTCACACCCAGCATCACGCCAGTGTCAGTGGTGGATGCTGGCCTAATCATGCACTTGTAGATAAACGGTTCATAAACCGTTTATAAACTGGGGCAGCACGGTAGCATTGTGGATAGCACAATTGCTTCACAGCTCCAGGGTCCCAGATTCGATTCCAGCTTGCGTCACTGACTGTGTGGAGTCTGCACATCCTCCTCTGTGTGTGCGTGGGTTTCCTCCGGGTGCTCCGGTTTTCTCCCACAGTCCAAAGATGTGCAGGTTAGGTGGGTTGGCCATGCTAAATTGCCCTTAGTGTCCAAAATTGCCCTTAGTGTTGGGTGGGGTTACTGGGTTATGGGGATAGGGTGGAGGTGTTGACCTTGGGTAGGGTGCTCTTTCCAAGAGCCGGTGCAGACTCGATGGGCCAAATGGCCTCCTTCTGCACTGTAAATTCTGTAAACTCACAAAAAACACAGAAAAACCAAACAAATTTTAAAAAGGCAAAATATAATAACACATATACAAAAATATTTCCTTATTTGTTAAATTAGAGTAGTGAGACCATATAAAAGGTCTAAACCAAACAGCAACTGTTAAGTTAATTATCTAAATAAAAGAAAGACTGGACTTTAGATTTTTTTTAAATGAACCATTAATACCACTCAGTCACCAAACTCTCACTACAGCATTCAAATGCACCCAAACTCAGCACTCAGTGCAAACAAACAAACAAACAAGACTTCTTACTGTGTCCTTCCTTTCAGATGTAGATGGGGCCCCTTCCTGAAATATATTTGAGTACATCGAAGGCAGACCATTGGTATACACAACACCAATGGTCAATCTTATTTAAAGAAGCGACAAATGTCCTTGTGGTGGGGAATACTAGTATCAAACAATATGACGCATTAATCTGGGAGAAGGGTGTATTATTAAAATTAGGACAATTGCCGAGTTCTAATTGGCTGGCTCTCGCGAATACTGAAACGGTGACTAGCAAATAGGGCATGCAAATGTCCCAAATGTTCTTTTTGGAAAAAGGCTATGCCGGGGCTCTGGAAGATGGCAAATTAGTGATTCATACAACGCTCAAGAACAGAATTTGTCCTGTCAGACCTGACCTTGACATGAGCAGCCAATCCCGTTACACTCCCTTGCTTACTTCCAGTTCCTTTCATACTCCGCCGATCCAATCCCACCCCCTTGCTCACTCCCCACACCCTTTAACTTTTTTTTCAAGCAATTATCTAAAACCCTTTTTGAACAATTCTGGTCATTTGTTTCAACAATTGTTTGTGGCGGGGAATTCCAACCAGTCTCTCTGTAGAAATATTCCAAACATTCTCCTTAACCCGTGTAATTATTTGTTTTTTGTTCTCTCTCTCTCTGTCATATTTGAGTGCAAAGATACAAGCGATCACTAGTAACTTGATCATAACCCTTTTTAAATCTTGGTTGCAGTAAATAGGACCTCCTCAAGTCTCTCTTCAGGACTGTATCTCCTCACCCTGGTGTTATGGACATGCATCGAACCTTTTGTGTGTGGGATATCCCAGAGTAGCAACGTTACATCCATGATGATCTAAACCCAACTTTATACACGCTCTACATTAATGTTCACCTCTTGTTGGAACAGAGGCACCGAACTAAGATTGTGGATTTTGCTTGAGTTGAAACCTTGAATGTGCACCGAAGACCACGTGTTCCGCAGTTCAGCTTGACCTTATAGGTTTGACATCTTTAACTGTCTCTAATATGAACTGTGTTGATGTGGAGATGCCGGCGTTGGACTGGGGTGAGCACAGTAAGAAGTCTTACAACACCAGGTTAAAGTCCAACATGTTTGTTTCGAATCACTAGTTTTCGGAGCGCAGCTCCTTCCTCAGGTGAGAAGTTCACCTGAGGAAGGAGCTGCGCTCCGAAAACTAGTGATTCGAAACAAACCTGTTGGCCTTTAACCTGGTTTTGTAAGACTTCTTAATAAACTGTGCTGTAAGGGGCTATTTAAGAGGCTGGATATGTTGGTGGAAACCCAAGGAGAATCCATGAAAGGCGGCAGGAAACTGTGTTCCCTGAGGGCATGGGGTCTAAGTGACGTGAATGATTTGACATTTGAAGAGTTGGGTAGTTGTAAATAAATAAGCAAATGCCAGGCAGCAGGGTGGTGCAGTGGGTTAGCCCTTCGACCTCACGGCGTCGAGGTCCCAGGTTCGATCCCGGCCCTGGGTCACTGTCCGTGAGGAGTTTGCACATTCTCCCCGTGTTTGCGTGGGTTTCACCCTCACAGCCCAAAGATGTGCAGCGTAGGTGGATTGCCTCTTAATTGCTAAATTGCTCCTTAATTGGAAAAAAATAATTGGGTACTCTAAATTTAAAAAAAATAAGCAAACCTTCAGAGATTGAGTTAACCACCAATTCATACCAATTTATATCCGGCTGCTCCTTACTTGGGAGTAAAAGAGATGGGCAGGAAATCATTGAAAGAGGAATTGGATAGAACGGGGTAAGGTTTGGCGGGCTGTTCCAGCGCGAACATGACAGTCAGGAAGTTTAGTAAAAGCTGAACATCAAACACCTCCATGGATGCTGTGCGTGTATGTGTCCACCCCCGCCCCTCCCCTCCCACCCGCCCCTCTCACCATCCTGTGATGAACAGTTACTGTATTACTGTACCCTTATCATCATGTAAAGTGATGTCCCCTTTAAGACCGGGCTTGGAACCCTGGGGGACTCCGCCTCCGGCTCCGCCCACCTGGGAGCCGTATATAAGGGGCCACCTTGTGGGCGGCACCCAGTAAGGCACCCAGTAAGCACCCATCTCAGCACCATACTAGTTCTTAGCTTATTTACCGTTTTACCCTTCTTTACCGTTTTACTCTCTAAGCGTCATTATTGAGGGTACAACAATTTAATAAGCTAAACTATATCAGGATGGACGCAGGCCTAAAACCAGAGAAGCTCAATCTGGAAGCACGGACACCGGAGGCAAAGGAAATTTTTAAATACAGGCTCCGATGCTTCGAGGCCTACCTGGACTCCTCAGAGACTTCCATCCTGGGGCCACGTAAGTTGTGCCTACTCCACGCCCGGGTGAGTCACAGAATCTCCGCCACGCTTGAAAAGTCGAATACCTACGAAGAGGCAGTCGAGTTACTATGCAAGCGGTTTGTCAAACCCATCAACGAGGTACATGCCTGGCATCTGCTCTCTACCTGCCGATAGCGCTCGGGGGAATCGGTAGACGAATTTGTGAAAAAACTCACCGCGCTCGCCAGGGACTGTGAGCACCAGGATGTGACAGGGGAAATCCATATGAACCTGCACATCAGAGACGCTTTCATGTCCGGCATCCGCTCGACCTACATCCGGCAGCGGCTACTCGAAAACGGGGCAAAAGACCTCCAGGACACGCTAACGCTCACCTCCTCGCTGGAAGTGGCCCAACATAATTTGGGCACGTACCCCGCGGACCCTGCGAGCCCCCCTTGGACTTCCCCAGACTCGGCCACGTTACGGGCCTGCGCCGTGCGGTGACCCACCCAGACCGGGGGCACACCGTGCTACTTCTGTGGGCAGGGCCAGCACCACGCCAACGCTGCCCAGCCTGCTCCGCCATCAGCAGCGACTGCGGGAACAAGGGGCATTTTGCCAGGGTCTGCCTGGCCAGGCCGAAGGGCCAGAAACACAAAGAACAGCAGGCCCGAAAATCAGGCCCGCAGGCCTCGCAATGCGGCTGCGCATCGACCCTTATGCCCCCTTCTGACGTGCCATCTGCCTCGTGCGAATCTCGGCCATTGGGGGCTGGCCATCTTGTCAGCGGCCATCTTCTCGACCCGACACGTGCGACCGACGACGACAGCCATTTTACGAATCCGACTCGGCTGAGGACTCAGACTACCCGCAACTGGGAGCGATCACCATCGACCAAACGCGGCCAAAACATCTGCAGAACTCTATGATGAAGGTCCAGGTCAATGGGCGCGACACTCCATGCCTTTTCGATTCCGGGAGCACGGAGAACTTTATTCATCCTGAGACGGTGAGGCGCTGCTCCTTGCGCACCCATCCCGTGTCCCAAACCATAGCCCTTGCATCCGGGTCCCACTCGGTACAAATCAAGGGGTATTGGATCTCTCGATCCAGGGCGCCGAATACACCCGTTTCAAACTGTATATCCTCCCTCACCCCTGCGCCCCCCTGCTGCTCGGACTGGATTTCCAGTGCAGCCACCGAAGCCTGACACTGAAGTTCAGCGGACCCTTGCCCCCCCCCTCATAGTATGCAGCCTTGCGACACTGAAAGTCGCACCCCCCTCTCTATTCGCGAACCTCACTCGCGACTGTAAGCCAGTTGCCACCAGGAGCCGGCGCTACAGTGCCCAAGACATGACTTTTGTCAAGTCAGAGGTCCAGCGTTTACTGAGAGAGGGGGTCATCGAGGCTAGCAACAGCCCCTGGAGAGCAAGTGGTGGTAGTCCGGTCCGGGAAAAAGAAACGGATGGTCGTGGATTATAGCCAGACCATAAACAGCTTAATGCAGCTCGATGCGTACCCCCTTCCTCGCATAGCAGAAATGGCAAATCGGATCGCTCAATACCGGGTATTTTCCACGGTCGATCTCAAATCCGCCTACCACCAGCTCCCCATCCGACCAAAAGACCGCCTCGATACTGCCTTCGAAGCAGCCGGCCAGCTCTTCCACTTCCTCAGGGTCCCCTTTGGCGTCACAAATGGGATTTCCATCTTCCAAAGGGCGATGGACCAAATGGTGGACCAGTACGGCTTGCGGGCTACATACCCGTACTTGGACAATGTCACCATCTGCGGCCATGGCCAGCAGGATCATGACGCGAATCTCGAAAAGTTCCTCCAGACCGCCTGAGACCTCAACCTGACCTATAACAAGGAAACATGCGTTTTCCACACAAGCCGGCTAGCCATCCTCGGCTTTGTCGTAGAAAACGGGGTCCTAGATCCCGACCCCGACCGCAAGGAACTTCCCCTCCCCCGCAGCCTCAAGGCCCTCAAACGGTACTTGGGGCTTTTCTCCTATTACACCCAGTAGGTCCCCAAATATGCGGACAAAGCCCGCCCACTCATAAATACCACGATATTTCCCCCGTCGGCTGAGGTGCGATCGGCCTTCAGCCGCATCAAGGCCGACATCATCAAGGCCGCTATTCACACGGTGGACAAAACTATCCCCTTCCAGGTAGAGAGCGATGTGACAGACATCGCCCTGGCTGCTACCCTCAATCAGGCAGGCAGACCAGTAGCGTTCTTCTCCCGGACCCTCACCGCCTCTGAGATTCGGCACTCTGCAGTCAAGAAGGAGGCACAAGCCATTGTGGAGGCTGTGCGGCACTGGAGGCACTACCTAGCCGGTAGGAGGTTCACCCTCATCACCGACCAATGGTCGGTAGCCTTTATGTTTGATAACGCACAACGGGGCAAAATAAAAACGATAACATTTTGAGGTGGAGGATCGAACTCTCCACCTACATGTACGATATCAAATATCATCCAGGGGAGCTCAATGAGCCCCCAGATGCCCTGTCCCGCGGCACGTGGGCCAACGCGCAGGAGGACCGCATGCAAGTCATCCACAATGACCTCTGTCACCCGGGGGTTACCCGGCTCGTCCACTTTATCAAGTCCCGCAACCTACCTTACTCAACCAAGGAGGTCAAGGCCATGACCAGGGCTTGCCAGATCTGCGCGGAGTGCAAACCGCACTTCTACCGGCCAGACAAGGCTCATCTCATGAAGGCCTCGGGGCCCTTTGAGCGACTAAGTGTGGACTTCAAGGGCCCCATCCCGTCCACCAACCGCAATGCTTATTTCCTCACCGTTATCGACAAGTTCTCCCACTTCCCATTCACCATCGCCTGCCCCGACATGATCTCAGCCACCGTGATAAAGGCACGGCAAAGCATCTTCACCCTGTTTGGTTTCCCCGCTTACATCCACAGCGACCGGGGTACATCGTTCATGAGCGATGAACTGCGTCAGTATCTGCTCAGCAAAGGCATCGCCTCGAGCAGAACGACCAGTTATAACCCGCGGGGAAACGGGCAGGTAGAGAGGGAGAACACAACAGTTTGGAAGGCTGTCCTTCTGGCCCTACGGTCGAGAAGTCTCCCAACCACACGCTGGCAGGAGGCCCTACCCGCGCCCTACACGCCATTAGGTCACTCCTCTGCACGGCCACGAATGAGACCCCTCACAACCGATTGTTTGTCTGCTCCAGGAAGTCCACCTCCGGGGTCTCGCTTCCATCTTGGCTGATGGCTACGGGACCTGTTCTTCTCCGGAGGCATGCGAGGAACCATAAAACGGACCCCCTGGTCGAGAGGGTCCGATTACTACACGCGAACCCCAGATATGCCTACGTCGAGTACCCCGACGGCAGGCAAGATACGGTTTCCCTCCGGGATCTGGCACCCGCTGGTTCCCCCACGACAGACGCCCCCTCCCTCACAGCTCCCCTGCGGGATCGGCACCCCAACCCTCCCCCCGCTACACACCCCGCCGGCACCGGTACCGCTACCCCCAGCCCCAGCTAATTCCCTTGCGCCCCGGTCCCCTACCCCGACCCAGACCGTGCTCCCGGACGTACCCTCAACTAAGACGTCCGTGTCTGCCGCACCACCGCCCGAGCTGAGGAGGTTGATCAGGTCGCCGACACAAATGGACTTATGATGGCACTTCACCCCCGCCGGACGTTTTTTAAGCAGGGGGTGAATGTGATGAACGGTTACTGTATTACTGTACCCTTATCATCATGTAAGGTGATGTCCCCTTTACGACCAGGCTTGGAACCCTGGGGGACTCCGCCTCTGGCTCCGCCCACCTGGGAGCCGTATATAAGGGGCCGCCTTGTGGGCGGCACCCAGTAAGCACCCGTCTCGGCACCAGGCTAGTTCTTAGCTTATTAAAGCCTCCTTTCCCGTTTTACTCTCTAAACGTCGTTATTGAGGATCCAACACATCCCCACCACATTGTGACTCCGAGGCTGCAAAATCAAATTCAATACGAACTCTTTAACAGCCAGATTGTTAGTTCCCGCCTTCTTTTACATTAAACAGCGAAGATGCTTTAGCATCCAAGGCTACGGGCCAAGTGCTGGAAAATGGGATTAGAGGAAATAGGTGCTTGATGGATAGCGCGGACCTGATGGGCCGAAGGGCCCCTTTCCATGCTGTAGAAACTCTGACTCTCTATCCTTGTTTGTGCCCTTGATAGATTGACAATACAGCGAGTAGTAACCTCATCCTGTAGCTGTTTCCAAATCTTCCCCCTCTTTTCATCAACCGAGACCCGTACATGAGGAAAAGCAAGAAACTACAGAAAGACGTTTAGGGTGCGGAGTGATCTTTCAGTAAGAATTCCTCATATTCAAACACAAGATTTTTGCAAGTACGAGATGTTATTGTTGGCCAATATTGCATGTGTGTGGGTGGATAACTCCTGATTCAGCTCTGAATGTACTGATGCTCCTACTGAAGGGAATGGGGCTAATCCAAGTGCTCTGACAGAGAGGCGTGCAGGAGGGAGCAATTAGACGTTCCTAACCGGGGCGAGGATCTTGTCCCGTCTGAGGTTTGGCATTGAAGCCCACAATCCCAATCTCAAAACTACTGCGACGCCAGAATTAGATCCAAGTGTTAACGATGGTAATGGAGCTGGAGTGCAAGGGTCGAATCACAGGGCTGCCCTGACAGCGCGTGGCCTTTCCACAACCTGCCTGCCTTGCATTTGTCAATAACTGCACAACTTCCTCCCTCCACAATGGAGGAAGAACAACAAAGACAGCAATGTGTTAACTCGAGTTTAAATGAGTTCTTGCGCGAACCCGCAGTCCTTCCAACTTCAATCACACTAAGAATGAAACCTTTCCATGGGTTTACCTCACTAACCTCTCCCTCGGCTATACAACCCCTCTCGAATGCCTTCAGTGAACTAGGGTGCGGGTATTTACCAAATTAGGGAGCTTTCATTACCCAATACCGTTATTACAGTCTACACCCCCAAAATACTTCAATATTTCACTTCACAGTCAATGAAACACTTTCAATATGGTCAGTCCTGCATTGGAGATAAAGCCGTAGTAACTTCCTCAGAAACAGCATTGATAAAAAAGGAACAAGTAACTTACTTCAATTCTGTTGGTTGAGAGGCAAATATTGATAGGGAGTGCGGGAGAATTCCGCTTCTCTCCAAACTGTGCAAACAGGTGACATTGGAGTATGTAGGGCTGCAATGTAGGGAAGATTGAAGTTAATTGGAGATATGGCACTGGTAGCACTGTGGTAGGGATTGTACACGGGGTAAGATTTGTACACAGATTAGGGATTGTTCATGGGGTAAGGTTTGTACACAGTTTAGTCACTGTACACACGGTAAGGTTTGTATACGGGTTAGGGATTGCACACGGGGTAAGGGTTGTACACGAGGTAGAGATTGTACACGGGGTAAGGTTTGTACACGCATTAGGGATTGTACACTGGGTAAGGTTTATACATGGGTTTGGGATTGTATGCGGGTTAGTACACAGGTTAGGCATTGTACACGAGGTAAGGTTTGTACACGAGTTAGGGATTGCACACGGGATAAAGTTTGTACACAAGTTAGGGATTGCACACAGGGTAAGGTTTGTACACGGGTTAGGCATTGTACACGGGGCAAGGTTTGTACACGAGTTAGGGATTGTACACAGGGTAGAGACTGTAGACAGATTAGGGATTATACATGGGGCAGGGTTTGTAAATGGTGAAGGGTTATGCACGGGGTAAGGTTTGTAAATGAGTTAGGGATTGTACATGGGGTAAGGTTTGTTTCTGGGATAGGGATTATAGACAGATTAGGAAATGTACATGGTGTAGGGATTTTACACGGGTAAAGATTGTACACGGGGTAGGGTTTGTACATGTGGTAGGGACTGTAGACAGATTAGGGACTGTACACGGGGTAAGGTTTGTACACGGGTTGGGCATTGTAAACCGTGTAAGGTTTGTCCACGGGATAGGGGTTGAGATTGTATGCGGGGTGGGGAGTGTATAGGGGGTGGAGATTATCCATGGGGTAGGGATTGTGGACCGGGCATTGATGAGCAACACTCCAGATTCCCAAAACGACACAGTGCAATACTCCAGATTCCCAATATCACACAGTGCAGCAATCCAGATTCCTGATATCACACAGGGCAATACTACAGATTCCAATAACAAGACTGTTACACTTTAGATCCCAGATACCACACAGTGCAATACTCCAGATTCCTGATATAACACAGGGAAATACTGAAAACTCCTGATACCACACAGTGCAATACTCCAGATTCCCAATATCACACAGTGCAGCACTCCAGATTCCTGATATCACACAGGGCAATACTCCAGATTCCCAATATCACACAGTCAAGCACTCCAGATTCCTGATATCACCCAGGGAAATACTGAAAACTCCTGATACCACACAGTGCAATGCTCCAGATTCCCAATACCACACAGTGAAATACTCTGGATTCCTGATACCACACCGTACAATATTCCGGATTCCTCCAGATTCCTGATATCACACCAGATCCGATTCAACACTGGGCAATACTCCGGGTCCCCGGTTCCACACCGTGAAACACTCTAGATTCCCCAATCAACGCTCCATATTCTCGCTACTAAAAGGGAATTCTCATGATCAACACACAGATTCCTGGTCAGATTCCACAGTCCCGACACCACAGAGGGCAACACACCAAATTCCTGGGGCGAAATTCTCCGTTATCGGCGGAAAGTCCGCCGATCGGCGCAAAAAACGGCGCAAATCCCACTTGCGTCACGTCATAAAAATGGGACGATAGTCTCCGGCCCGAAATGGGCTAGCAGCGACGTAACGGGATCCGCGCTTGCGCAGTGGTTCACGCCGTGCAGCGTCATACGCGCTGCACGGCGTGACGGCTCATAAGGCCGCGCAGCTCCCCCCCCGCCCGACCAGAACACCCGACCGCAACACCCGACTGGATGGCTGGCCGTCGCTCAGCCCCGAGGTTCGAGTCACGCGATGTGGAGGCGCTCCTGGACGCGGTGGAACAGAGGAGGGACGCCCTGTATCCCAGGAGTTGCCCCACGCCACAGCCGGCGTCTGTGGAGGGAAGTGGCAGAGGCCGTCACCGCTGTGGCCCTGACACCACGGACAGGCACCCAGTGCCACAAGAAGGTGAACGACCTCGTCAGAGCAGGCAGGGTGAGCCTCCCCATATCCCCCCTCCCCCATATCCCCCCTCCCCCATATCCCCCATATCCCCCCTCCCCCATATCCCCCCTCCCCCATATCCCCCCTCCCCCATATCCCCCATATCCCCCCTCCCCCTTATCCCCCCTCCCCCTTATCCCCCCTCCCCCATATCCCCCCTCCCCATATCCCCCTCCCCCATATCCCCCATATCCCCCCTCCCCCATATCCCCCCTCCCCCATATCCCCCCTCCCCCATATCCCCCTCCCCATATACCCCTCCCCCATATCCCCCCTCCCCCATATCCCCCCTCCCCCATATCCCCCCTCCCCCATATCCCCCCTCCCCCATATCCCCCCTCCCCCATATCCCCCCTTCCCCATATCCCCCCTCCCCCATATCCCCCCTCCCCCATATCCCCCCTCCCCATATCCCCCATATCCCCCCTCCCCATATCCCCCATATCCCCCCTCCCCCATATCCCCCCTCCCCCATATCCCCCCTCCCCCATATCCCCCCCTCCCCCATATCCCCCCCTCCCCCATATCCCCCCCTCCCCCATATCCCCCCTCCCCATATCCCCCCTCCCCATATCCCCCCTCCCCATATCCCCCTCCCCCATATCCCCCCTCCCCCATATCCCCCCTCCCCCATATCCCCCCTCCCCCATATCCCCCCTCCCCCATATCCCCCCTCCCCCATATCCCCCCTCCCCCATATCCCCCTCCCCCATATCCCCCCTCCCCCATATCCCCCCTCCCCCATATCCCCCCCTCCCCCATATCCCCCCTCCCCCATATCCCCCCTCCCCCATATCCCCCATATCCCCAAGTGAATCCAGCCCTAACCTTAACCTCTGCAATGCACGCGCAACCGATGGCGTGCATTCATATACCTGCCTAACACTGTTGCCTTTTACCCCTGCCACCAGCCCCCCCCCCCACAGGAGAAGCGCGCACACAACAATAGGGAGCATGTGAGGACTGGAAGAGGGCCCGCTGATGAGAGGCCACTGACCGTACACGAGGAAAGGGCCCTGGAACTGGCTGGCGGACCTGAGGACCGGGAGGTTGCTGATGCAGAGGTCGGGGGCCCACGAGCAAGTGAGCCACCAACAGCCCGTCCCCATATCCCCCCTCCCCTATATCCCCCTCCCCAGTATCACCTGATCACGGCCTGATGTCTAACCATGCATGCTTCATTGTGTATCGCAGGACCAAACGTCCAGGCACCCATCCCCGCAGATGCACACCGCCCGCAGGATGCCCCTCGGAGACCACAGGAGACGGAGAGACCCGCACCATCCAGCATGCGACGCCCGCAGGATGCCCCTCGCACACCACGGGAGACGGAGAGACCTGGAGCAACAGGGAGACGACACCCCCGTCACGTGCGGGAGCGACCACCCAGCGATGAGGGGGGCAGCCACAGGCCCCCGTCACATCCGAGCCAGGACACCACTACCCAGGACACCACTACCCAGGACACCACTATCCAGGACACCACTACCCGGGACACCACTACCCGGGACAGCACTACCCAGGACACCCCTACCCGGGACAGCACTACCCGGGACAGCACTACCCAGGACACCCCTACCCGGGAAGACGAAATACCGGACAGTGACTCAGAGTGGATGGGTGGAGACGAACCCCCACCCCAAAGTGCCATGGAGTCAGAGTGGGACGAAGAGCACGACACAACGCCACTGCTGTCACCAACACCCTCCACCATCGCAGAAACACTCACCACGGTTGGGCACTTTAGTGATGAGGCGTCTGGTACAGCAGGTGGAGGTAGGAGCAGCAGAGGGACCGGGCGGTCGGAGGGCAGCCCAGGCCAAGCGAACATCTGCCGCCCAGATGGATCCCGGGTTCCTGCAGTTACCACACCCACACATAGATCCGATGCAACCACCGACACGGAGACGAGCGAATAGGGTGACGGGTGGCTTGCGGCGGCTGCGGTCGCAGGTGGAGGAGTCCACCCGCGTCCAGGAGCTGGGAGTGGTCCCGGTCATGCGTGCCACCCAGGCTGACACCGCACGGGTGGCGTCCGCGGTGGAGGCAATGGGTGCGACGGTGTCAGACATGGGGAACGGTTTGCGAGGCCTGGGGCCTTCCGTGCAGGCGGCGTCTGTGGCCCAGGAAATGGCTGCCCTCTCACAGGAGGCCATGAGCCAGTGCCAGCGCCAGATGGCAGAGGCGATCAACGCCATAGCCCAGTCTCAGCAGGCCATGGCCCAGTCTCAGCAGGCCATAGCCCAGTCTCTGCAGGCCATGGCCCAGTCTCTGCAGGCCATGGCCCAGTCTCTGCAGGCCATGGCCCAGTCTCAGCAGGCCATGGCCCAGTCTCAGCAGGCCATCGCTGAGGGCATCGGCGCCAGTGGCCATGTGCGAGCCGGCGTCGCACTGTCACAGACAGGGTTTGACAACCCCCTGGGCTCCATGGCTGCAAACCTGCAGACCCCTGTCGATACCAGTACGGGCCTCCAGGACTGGCAGCGCCAGATGTCGGGGGCGCGTCGGATGGCCAGTCCGTTCGCATCCCCCACCCATGTAGAGGCCTGGGGGCCATCGGGCACCCTGAGGGAGGAGGAGGTGGTGTGGTCCGTCCCGGCTCCCTCTGTAGGGGAGGTCCCGGTACACCGCGACACCTCGGACTCCCCCCCTTCCGTCCCAGGTGCATCGGGTGGGCAACGGGCAGGACAGGCTGGCAGCTCGCCATCCCAGTCGCCCGGGCCGCAGCCTGGCCCATCTAGGCCAGGACGCCCCAGGAAACGGCTGCCAAAGGGATCCAGTGTCAGAGGGCAGGAATCACAGGAGTCCACCTCCAGTTCTGCTGTACCGTCTGGGGAACCACGTAGACGTAGTCAAAGGGCCCGTAAGGCCAAACAATTAGACACTGAGTAAGTTGGCACGGGTGCAGGGCACAGATGAGTTTTAGGGGCTAGGGCACGTGCATGAACTCCTTTGGTTATTAAAGTCAATGTTACACCTACCGAAGCTGCCTTTGTGCTCTGTCCAAAGTGTGCGGGCGTGTCATGTACGTTGAGCGCAAGTGTGTGTGTGACGGGTGGTCTTACCTCAGCCCCAGGTGAGTCTGCCCCCTTCTCCCTGGGCCGCCATCAACATCCCCCGGGCAGAGGACGGGACCGTGCGCTTCAGTGTCACAGCCGCATGCAGGGATGGTCCGGGTGGATGGTGGTACTGTGGCCATGGGTCAGACATAGTCCAACGATGTAGAGCCAGGAGCTCATCGCAGGGCGGGTTGTCATCATCCTCCATGGCCTGCGATAGACACGCGTCCACCCGCAACTGGGTGAGCCCGGCCCGTTGTGCCGCCGGTGGATCGGCAATTGGGGGGGGGGGTGGTGTGCATGCGGGTGGGGTGTGTGGGGTTGGGGAGGGGGGTGAGGGTGCTGGGTGGGTGGATGGGTGGGGGGTGTGGGTGGTCGGCTGTTGCCATGGTGTGCGGTCTGTGGCCATACTACCCGATTCCCACGCCCATCTAGTCAGTGAAGCGTCTTCCTGCTGCTCCTCCACTCCGCCCTCCTCTGCCTGCGGCACATCGCCCCTCTGCTGGGCTATGTTGTGCAGGACGCAGCACACCACAATGATGCGGCCGACCCTATCTGACCGATACTGGAGGGCGCCCCCAGAGAGGTCCAGGCACCTGAAACGCAACTTCAGCACGCCAAAGCACCTCTCGATCACTCCCCTTGTCGCTACATGGGCATCATTGTAGCGGTTCTCCGCCTCATTGCGTGGCCTCCGTATAGGCGTCATCAGCCACGATCGCCATGGGTAGCCCCTGTCGCCCAGCAACCAGCCCCTCAGCCGGGGATGGCGTCCCTCGTACATGCCGGGGATGGATGACCGCGACAACACGAATGAGTCGTGTACACTGCCTGGGTGACGGGCGCAGACGTGCAGGATCATCATGCGGTGGTCGCAGACCACCTGTACGTTCATCGAATAGGTCCCCTTCCTATTAGTGAACACGGCCCTGTTATCTGCAGGTGGCCGCACGGCGACGTGCATCCCATCGATCGCGCCCTGGACCATGGGGAACCCGGCAACGGCAGAGAAGCCCACGGCCCGGGCATCTTGGCTGGCCCGGTCCACGGGGAAGCGGATGTAGCGGTGCGCCATGGCATAAAGGGCATCTGTCACTGCCCGGATGCACCGGTGCACCGATGTCTGCGATATGACGGACAGGTCCCCACTCGGTGCCTGTAATGACCCCGTTGCATAAAAGTTCAGGGTCACCGTAACCTTGACGGACACGGGGAGAGGGTGTCCCCCGCCAGTGCCACGCGGTGACAGGTGTGCCAGCAGGTGGCAGATGTGTGCCACGGTTTCCCGGCTCATCCGGAGTCTCCTCCTGCATTCCCGGTCCGTGAGGTCCTGGTATGACTGCCGGGGCCGGTACACACGGGGCGCCCTCGGGTGCCTCCGTTGCCGTGGGGCCGCGACGTCCTCCTCCCCCTCCTCGTCCTGTCGGTCAGGTGTCCCTCCAGCCTGGGCGGCTGCCGCCTGCCCCTCTGCAGCAGCCTGCGCCGCCTCTCTGGCACGCTCCTCCTCCTCCTCCTCCTGCTCATCCAGGGCAACATGGACATGAGCGGCTGCCACCACGGCGGCCAACATCGCTGGATGGACTGAAAACATGACGGCCTGGTGGGGGGGAGGGGAACGACGACATGTCATCATTGCCCATATCCCCTCCTCCCCCCAGCCAGGTGGCATGGACCGCATGGGTCCAACTGTTGGAGGCTGGCACCTGGCCAGGTGGACCAACTCATTTGCCCTCCCATCACCCTCCTCGGCACGGACCCCCTCCCCAACCTCCACCCCGGCACGGACCCCCCCAACCCCCAACCTCCACCCCAGCACGGACCCCCCCCCCAACCTCCACCCCGGCACGGACCCCCCCCCAACCCCCAACCTCCACCCCAGCACGGACCCCCCCCCCAACCTCCACCCCGGCACGGACACCCTCCCCAACCCCCAACCTCCACCCCGGCATGGACCCCCCCCCCCAACCTCCACCCCAGCACGGACCCCCTCCCCAACCTCCACCCCAGCACGGACCCCCCCCAACCCCCAACCTCCACCCCAGCACGGACCCCCCCCAACCCCCAACATCCACCCTGGCACGGACCCCCCCCCCCAACCTCCACCCCGGCACGGACCCCCTCCCCAACCTCCACCCCAGCACGGACCCCCCCCAACCCCCAACCTCCACCCCAGCACGGACCCCCCCAACCCCCAACCTCCACCCCAGCACGGACCCCCCCCCCCAACCTCCACCCCGGCACGGAACCCCCCCCCAACCTCCACCCCGGCACGGACCCCCCCCCAACCTCCACCCTGGCACGGACCCCCTCCCCAACCTCCACCCCGGCACGGACCCCCTCCCCAACCTCCACCCCAGCACGGACCCCCCCCAACCCCCAACCTCCACCCCAGCACGGACCCCCCCCAACCTCCACCCCGGCACGGACCCCCCCCCCCAACCTCCACCCCGGCACGGACCCCCTCCCCAACCTCCACCCCAGCACGGACCCCCCCCAACCCCCAACCTCCACCCCAGCACGGACCCCCCCCCCAACCTCCACCCCGGCACGGACCCCCCCCCAACCTCCACCCCGGCACGGACCCCCTCCCCAACCTCCACCCCAGCACGGACCCCCCCCAACCCCCAACCTCCACCCCAGCACGGACCCCCCCCCAACCTCCACCCCGGCACGGACCCCCCCCAACCCCCAACCTCCACCCCGGCACGGACCCCTCCCGGCACTCCCCCGGAGCCCAGCCTACTCTAACCACCCCCCACCCCCCGCCGCACACACACACACACACACAAGCCGAGACACACCTCTCCTCACGCAATCAGTCTGCGGCCACGCCATTTCCTGCCCAGAGCCAACCCCCCATGCCGTCACTCACCTCCTCGCTGGTCGGCGCGAGCCTGGAGCACCGGGTCACCCCGATGAAAAGGAGGTTTGATTCACGTCGACGCGAACGGTCATCACGTCGACGGGACTTCGGCCCATCCGGAAGGGAGAATATCGGCAGGCCGAAAATCGGCTGCCTTGCGCAGACCCGTGACATTCTCCGCGGCAGCGGCGCCATTAACGCCCCGCCGACTTTTCTCCCTTCGGAGACTTCGGCGGGGGCGGGGGCGGGATTCACGGCGGCCAACGGCCATTCTCCGACCCGGCGGGGGGTCGGAGAATGACGCCCCTGATACCACACATGACAACACTTCAGATTCCCGATACAACACATGGCATCACTCCAGATTCCTGAGAGAGCACAGTGCAAAACTCCAGATGCCAAATATAACACAATGCAACACTCCAGATTCCGGATACCATAGTACAATACTCCATATTCCCGATTCCCGTTACCAGACAGTGCAACACTCCAGAGTCCTGATACCACTCAGTGCAACACTCCAGAGTCCCGATACCACTCAGTGCAACACTCCAGAGTCCTGATACCACTCAGTACAGCACTCCAGAGTCCCGATACCACTCAGTGCAACACTCCAGAGTCCCGATACCTCTCAGTGCAACACTCCAGAGTCCCGATACCACTCAGTGCAACACCCCAGAGTCCCGATACCCCACAGTGCAACACTCCAGAGTCCCGATACCACTCAGTGCAACACTCCAGAGTCCCGATACCACTCCGTGCAACACTCCAGAGTCCCGATACCACTCAGTGCAATACCCCAGATTCCTGATATCACACAGTGCAATACTGCAGATTCCCGACACCACATAGGGAAGCAATCCAGATTCCAGAAACTGCACAGTACAACTCTCCTGATTCCCGATACCTCACAGTGCGGTACGGCAGATATCCGATAATAATAATCTTTATTAGTGTCACAAGTAGCCTTATGTTAACAATGCAATGAAATTACTGTGAAAATCTAGTCGCCACACTACAGCACCTGTTTGGTTACCCTGAGGGTGAATTCAAAATGTCCAATTCACCTAACAAGCACGTCTTTCTGGACTTGTGGTAGAAACCTCACTGTGCAATAGGGCAGATGTCCAATATCACACAGGGCAATACTCCACATTCCCGATACCGCACAGTGCAATACACCAGTTTCCTGAAATCAAACAGTGAAATATTCCAGATTCACGATAACGTGCAGTGCAATATTGCAGATTTCCGATACCACATGGGGCAAAGATCCAGATTCCCGATACAGCACGGGGCAATACTACAGATTCGCAATAACACACAGTGCAACACTCTAGATGCCAGAAAACACACAGTGCAATACTCCAGATTCCCGATACCATACAGTCCAAGACTGAAGATTCCTGATTCCACACAGGACAACACTCCACATTCCTGATACCACTGTTTAAAAATGTTTTTTAAAAATGGGATTTGGGCGTCACTGCCTAGACCAGCATTTATTGCCCGTTCCTATTTGCCCTTCAGAAGATGGTGATGAGTTGCCTTCTTGAATCGCTGCAGTCCTTGAGGTGTAGGTGCACAATGTGCTGTTAGGGAGGGAATTCCAGGATGTTGCCCAGTGGCAGTGAAGTGGTGGTGGTATATTTCCACGTCAGAGTGATGAGTGACTTGAAGGGGAACCTCTAACTGGTGGGTTCCCAGGTATCTGCTGCTCTTGTCCTTCTAGATGGTAGTGGTTGTGGGTTTGGAAGATGCTGCCTTAGGAAACTTGGTGAATTATTGTAGTGCATTTAGTAGATGGTGAACATGGCTGCTCACTGTTCGTCGGTGGTGGAGGGTTTGAATGTTTGTGGAAAGAGGAGCAATCAAGAGGGCTACTCTGTTCTAGTGTTGTTGGAGCACACTCATCCAGGCAAGTGGAGAGTATTCTAGAACACTCCTGACTTGTGCCTGGTAGATGGTGGACTGGCTTTAGGGGGTTAGGAGGTGAGTTACTCGCTGTAGGATTCCGCACCTTTGACCTGCCCTGGTAGGCACAGTATTAATGTGACCACTCCAGTTCAGTTTCTGATCAATGGTAACTCCCAGGGTGTTGATTGTGGTGAATTCAGCGATGTTAATTGCATTGAATGTCAAGGAACGATGGTCAGATCCTCTCTTGCATTTGGACATGGACTGCTTCATTATTTGAGGAGTCATGAAAGGTGCTGAACATTGGGCAGTCATCCGCAAACATCCCCACTTCTGAACTCATGATGGAAAGGAGGTCATTGATGAAGCAGCTGAAGATGGTTGGGCCTAGGACACTACCCTGAGGTAGTGATGTCTTGCAGTGATGTCCTGGAGTTGAGATGATTGACCTCCAACCACCCCAACCATCTTCGTTTGTGCCAGGTATGACTCCAACCAGTGGAGAGTTTTCCTCCTGATTGCCTTTGACTCCAGTTTAGCTAGGGCTCCTTGATGCCATATTCGGTTAAATGCTGCCTTGATGCCAAGGGCAGGAACTCTCACATCACTTCTGGTATTCAGTTTTTTGTATATTGTTTGAATCAAAGCTGTAATGAAGTCAGAAGCTGAGTGACCCTGGCAGAACCCAAACTGAGCGTCCGTGAGCAGGTTATTGCTGAGTGATAGCACTGTCGATGACTCCTTCCATCACTTCGCTGATGATGGAGAGTAGACTGATAGGGCGGTAATTGGCTGGGTTGGATTTGTCCTGTTTCTTGTGTACAGGACACACCTGGGCAGTTTTCCACATTGCCGGGTAGATGCCAGTTTTGCAGCTGTCCTGGAACAGCTTGGCTAGGGGTGCGGCAAGTTCTGGAGCACAAGTCTTCAGTACTATTGCTGGGATATGTTCAGGGCCCATAGCCTTTGCAGAATCCAGTGCCCTTAACCATTTCTTGATATCACATGGAATGAATCATATTGACTGAAGACTGACATATGTGAAATTGGGGACCTCCGGAGGAGACCGCGATGTACCATCCACTCGGCACTTCTGGCTGAAGATTGTTGCAAATGCCTCAGCCTTGTCATTTGCACATATGTGCTGGGCTCCTCCATGACTGAGAATGGGGTTATTTGTGGAGCCTCCTCCTCCAGTGAGTTGTTTTATTTGTCCACCACCATTCACGGCTGGATGTGGCAGGACTGAAGAGCTTAGATCTGATGCATTTGATGTGGAATTGCTGAGCACTGTCTATCACTTGCTGCTTATCCTGTTTGGCACACAAGTAATTCTGTGTTGTAGCTTCAACAGGTTGACACCTCATGTTTCGCTATGCGTCATATTGCTCCTGGCATGCTCTCCTGCACGCTTCATTGAACCAGGGTTGATTCCCTGGCTTGGTGGTAATGGTAGAGTGGGAGATATGCTGGGCCATGATGTTGCAGATTGTGGTTGAATACAATTCTGCTGCTGCTGATGGCCACAGCGCCTCATGGATGGCCAGCATTGAGGTGCTAGATCTGTTCGAAGTAAAGGCAGCATGGTGGCGCAGTGGTTAGCACTGCTGCCTCATGGCGCCGAGATCCCAGGTTCGATGCCAGCTCTGGGTCACTGTCCTTGTGGAATTTGCACATTCTCCCCGTGTTTGCGTGGGTTTCATCCCCACAACCCAAAGCTGTGCAGGGTAGGTGGATTGACCATGCTAAAGTGCCCCTTAATTGGAAAAAATGAATGGCGTACTCTAAATTTATTTTTTTTTAAGATTTATTCGAAGTCTATCCCATTTAGCACAGTGATAGTACCATGCACACGATGGAGGGTATCCTGAATGTGAAGACGGGACTTTGGCTCCACAAGGACTGTGCATTGGTCACTTCTCTTGATACTGTCATGAACAGATGCATCTGCAGCAGGCATATTGGTGAGGATAAGGTCAAGTATGTTTTTCCCTCTGTTGGTTCCCTCACCACCAGCTGCAGTCCCAGTCTAGCAGCTGCGTCCTTTAGGGCCCACCAGCTCAGTCTGTGGTAGAGCTACCCTTGGTGATGGACATTGAAGTCCCCCACCCAGAGCATTCACTGCGCCCTTGTCATCTTCAGTGCTTCCTCCAAGTGGTGTTCAACATGGAGGAATACTGATTCATTAGCTGATGGTAGCCGATATGTGCTAATCAGCAGGAGGTTTCCTTGCCTGTGTTTAACCTGGGGTCCAGGGTTGTTGAAGGCTCCCATAGCAACTTCCCACCCGACTGTATACCACTGTGTCACCGCCTCTGCTGGGTCTGTCCTGCCGGTCAGACAGAACATACCTAGGAATGGTGATAGTGGTGTCTGGTATATTGTCTGTAAGTTACAATTCTGTGAGTATGATTATGTCAGGCTGCGACCTAACTAGTCTGTGAGACAGCTCTCCCAACTTTGGTACAAAGTTAGTAAGAAGGACATTACTGGGTTTGCCATTGTCGTTTCCTGTGCCTTGGTTCGATGGCAGGCGTTCCCTCCAGTTTCATTTCTTTTTTGTGTTTTGAGTGGTTTGTTATGCCAATGCAGAGGGTACTTAAGAGCACATTGCTGCAGGTCTGGAGTCACATCTAGGCCAGGTAAGGATGGCAGATTTCCTTCCCTAAAGGGCATTTGTGAGCGAGGTGTGTTTTAACAACACTCACCAGTTATCATAGTTATCATAGAATTTACAGTGCAGAAGGAGGCCATTCGGCCCATCGAGTCTGCACCGGCTCTTGGAAAGAACACCCTACCCAAGGTCAACACCTCCACCCTAGCCCCATAACCCAGTAACCCCACCCAACACTTAGGACAATTTTGGACACTAAGGGCAATTTATCATGGCCAATCCACCTAACCTGCACATGTTTGGACTGTGGGAGGAAACTGGAGCACCCGGAGGAAACCCACGCACACACAGGGAGGATGTGCAGACTCCGCACAGACAGTGACCCAAGCCAGAATCGAACCTGGGACCCTGGAGCTGTGAAGCAATTGTGCTTTCCACAATGCTACCGTGCTGCCCATTTCATGGTCATCATTAGACTTTTATTTCCAGATATATTATTTAGTTTAGATTCCATCACCTGCTGTTGTAGGATTTGAACCCAGGTCCCCAGATCGTTATCCTGGATCTCTGAATTACCAGTCCAGCGACAATGCCACAGTGCCACCGCCTCCCCCTCGTGCAACACTCCAGATGCCAGATACCACACAGTGCAATACTCCAGATTCCTGATACTACACAGTGCAATGCACCACAATTCCGAAGCAAACAGTGCAATACTCCAGATTCCCGACACAAGAAGAGTAATACTACAAATTCTTGATGCTACACAGGCAATATTCCATATTCCCTACACCACACAGGACAATATGAAAGTTTCACAATACCACACAGTGCAACACTCCAGATGCCAGATACCACACAGTGCAATACAGCATATTCCCAATTCCATACAGTGTAATACACAAAATTCCTGATGCCACACGCTGCAACACACCAGATTCCTGATTCCAGACAGTGTAATACTTCAAAATCCCAAAACCACACAGTGCAATACTCCAGATTCCTGATACTACACAGTGCAATACACCACAATTCCGAAGCAAACAGTGCAATACTCCAGATTCCTGACACAAGAAGAGTAATGCTACAAATTCTTGATGCTACACAGGCAATATTCCATATTCCCTACACCACACAGGACAATATGAAAGTTTCACAATACCACACAGTGCAACACTCCAGGTGCCAGATACCACACAGTGCAATACAGCATATTCCCAATTCCATACAGTGTAATACACAAAATTCCTGATGCCACACGCTGCAACACACCAGATTCCTGATTCCAGACAGTGTAATACTTCAAAATCCCAAAACCACACAGTGCAATACACCAGATACCCGAAACCACACAGTGCAATATGCCAGATTCCCAAAACCACACAGTGCAATACGCCAGATTCCCGAAACCGCACCGTGCAATACGCTAGATTCCGAAACCACACAGTGCAATACGCCAGATTCCCGAAACCACACAGTGCAATATGCCAGATTCCCAAAACCACACAGTGCAATATGCCAGATTCCGAAACCACACAGTGCAATATGCCAGATTTCCGAAACCACACAGTGCAATACGCCAGATTCCCGAAAACGCACCGTGCAATACGCTAGATTCCGAAACTACACAGTGCAATACGCCAGATTCCCGAAACCACACAGTGCAATATGCCAGATTCCCAAAACCACACAGTGCAATATGCCAGATTCCGAAACCACACAGTGCAATATGCCAGATTCCCGAAACCACACAGTGCAATACGCCAGATTCCAGAAACCACACAGTGCAATATGCCAGATTCCCGAAACCACACAGTGCAATATACCAGATTCCGAAACCACACAGTGCAATATGCCAGATTCCGAAACCACACAGTGCAATACGCTTGATTCCGAAACCACACAGTGCAATACGCTAGATTCCGAAACCACACAGTGCAATACGCCAGATTCCGAAACCACACAGTGCAATACGCTAGATTCCGAAACTACACAGTGCAATACGCTAGATTCCGAAACCACACAGTGCAATACGCCTGATTCCCGAAACCACACAGTGCAATATGCTAGATTCCGAAACCACACAGTGCAATATGCCAGATTCCCGAAACCACACAGTGCAATATGCTAGATTCCGAAACCACACAGTGCAGTACGCTAGATTCCGAAACCACACAGTGCAATACGCCAGATTCCCGAAACCATACAGTGCAATACACCAGATTCCCGAAACCACACAGTGCAATACGCTAGATTCCGAAACCACACAGTGCAATATGCCAGATTCCGAAACCACACAGTGCAATATACCAGCTTCCGAAACCACACAGTGCAATATACCAGATTCCGAAACCACACAATGCAATACGACAGATTTCCGAAACCGCACCGTGCAAATCGCCAGATTCCGAAACCACACAGTGCAATATGCTAGATTTCGAAATCACACAGTGCAATATACCAGATTCCCGAAACCACACAGTGCAATATACCAGATTCCGAAACCACACAATGCAATACGACAGATTTCCGAAACCGCACCGTGCAAATCGCCAGATTCCGAAATCACACAGTGCAATACGCTAGATTCCGAAACCACACAGTGCAATATACCAGCTTCCGAAACCACACAGTGCAATATACCAGATTCCGAAACCACACAATGCAATACGACAGATTTCCGAAACCGCACCCTGCAAATCGCCAGATTCCGAAACCACACAGAGCAATATGCTAGATTCCGAAACCACACCGTGCAAATCGCCAGATTCCGAAACCACACAGAGCAATATGCTAGATTCCGAAACCACACAGTGCAATACGCCAGATTCCCGAAACCACACAGTGCAATATGCTAGATTCCGAAACCACACAGTGCAATACGCTAGATTCCGAAACCACATAGTGCAATACGCCAGATTCCCGAAACCATACAGTGCAATACACCAGATTCCCGAAACCACACAGTGCAATACGCTAGATTCCGAAACCACACAGTGCAATACGCCAGATTCCGAAACCACACAGTGCAATATACCAGATTCCGAAACCACACAGCGCAATATACCAGATTCCGAAACCACACAGTGCAATACGACAGATTTCCGAAACCGCACATGCAATATGCCAGATTCCAGAAACCACACAGTGCAATATGCCAGATTCCCGAAACCACACAGTGCAATATGCCAGATTCCCGAAACCACACAGTGCAATATGCCAGATTCCCAAAACCGCACCGTGCGAAACGCCAGATTCCGAAACCACACAGTGCAATACGCCAGATTCCCCAAACCACACAGTGCAATATGCCAGATTCCAGAAACCACACAGTGCAATATGCCAGATTCCGAAACCACACCGTGCAATACGCTAGATTCCGAAACCACATAGTGCAATACGCCAGATTCCCGAAACCATACAGTGCAATATACCAGATTCCGAAACCACACAGCGCAATATACCAGATTCCGAAACCACACAGTGCAATACGACAGATTTCCGAAACCGCACATGCAATATGCCAGATTCCAGAAACCACACAGTGCAATATGCCAGATTCCCGAAACCACACAGTGCAATATGCCAGATTCCCGAAACCACACAGTGCAATATGCCAGATTCCCAAAACCGCACCGTGCGAAACGCCAGATTCCGAAACCACACAGTGCAATACGCCAGATTCCCCAAACCACACAGTGCAATATGCCAGATTCCAGAAACCACACAGTGCAATATGCCAGATTCCGAAACCACACCGTGCAATACGCTAGATTCTGAAACCACACAGTGCAATATGCCAGATTCCCGAAACCACACAGTGCAATACGCCAGATTCCAGAAACCACACAGTGCAATACGCCAGATTCCCGAAACCACACAGTGCAATACGACAGATTTCCGAAACCGCACATGCAATATGCCAGATTCCAGAAACCACACAGTGCAATATGCCAGATTCCCGAAACCACACAGTGCAATATGCCAGATTCCCGAAACCACACAGTGCAATATGCCAGATTCCCAAAACCGCACCGTGCGAAACGCCAGATTCCGAAACCACACAGTGCAATACGCCAGATTCCCCAAACCACACAGTGCAATATGCCAGATTCCAGAAACCACACAGTGCAATATGCCAGATTCCGAAACCACACCGTGCAATACGCTAGATTCTGAAACCACACAGTGCAATATGCCAGATTCCCGAAACCACACAGTGCAATACGCCAGATTCCAGAAACCACACAGTGCAATACGCCAGATTCCCGAAACCACACAGTGCAATATGCCAGATTCCCGAAACCGCACCGTGCAATATGCCAGATTCCCGAAACCACACAGTGCAAAACGCCAGATTCTGAAACCACACAGTGCAATATGCCAGATTCCAGAAACCAATACCACACAGTGCAACACTCCAGATGCCAGATACCACACAGTGCAAAACAGCATATTCCCAATTCCATACAGTGTAATACACAAAATTCCTGATGCCACACGCTGCAACACACCAGATTCCTGATTCCAGACAGTGTAATACTTCAAAATCCCAAAACCACACAGTGCAATACTCCAGATTCCTGATACTACACAGTGCAATACACCACAATTCCGAAGCAAACAGTGCAATACTCCAGATTCCTGACACAAGAAGAGTAATACTACAAATTCTTGATGCTACACAGGCAATATTCCATATTCCCTACACCACACAGGACAATATGAAAGTTTCACAATACCACACAGTGCAACACTCCAGATGCCAGATACCACACAGTGCAATATGCTAGATTCCGAAACCACACAGTGCAATACGCTAGATTCCGAAACCACACAGTGCAATACGCCAGATTCCCGAAACCATACAGTGCAATACACCAGATTCCCGAAACCACACAGTGCAATACGCTAGATTCCGAAACCACACAGTGCAATATGCCAGATTCCGAAACCACACAGTGCAATATACCAGCTTCCGAAACCACACAGTGCAATATACCAGATTCCGAAACCACACAATGCAACACGACAGATTTCCGAAACCGCACCGTGCAAATCGCCAGATTCCGAAACCACACAGTGCAATATGCTAGATTTCGAAACCACACAGTGCAATATACCAGATTCCCGAAACCACACAGTGCAATATACCAGATTCCGAAACCACACAATGCAATACGACAGATTTCCGAAACCGCACCGTGCAAATCGCCAGATTCCGAAATCACACAGTGCAATACGCTAGATTCCGAAACCACACAGTGCAATATACCAGCTTCCGAAACCACACAGTGCAATATACCAGATTCCGAAACCACACAATGCAATACGACAGATTTCCGAAACCGCACCGTGCAAATCGCCAGATTCCGAAACCACACAGAGCAATATGCTAGATTCCGAAACCACACAGTGCAATACGCCAGATTCCCGAAACCACACAGTGCAATATGCTAGATTCCGAAACCACACAGTGCAATACGCTAGATTACGAAACCACATAGTGCAATACGCCAGATTCCCGAAACCATACAGTGCAATACACCAGATTCCCGAAACCACACAGTGCAATACGCTAGATTCCGAAACCACACAGTGCAATATGCCAGATTCCGAAACCACACAGTGCAATATACCAGATTCCGAAACCACACAGCGCAATATACCAGATTCCGAAACCACACAGTGCAATACGACAGATTTCCGAAACCGCACATGCAATATGCCAGATTCCAGAAACCACACAGTGCAATATGCCAGATTCCCGAAACCACACAGTGCAATATGCCAGATTCCCGAAACCACACAGTGCAATATGCCAGATTCCCAAATCCGCACCGTGCGAAACGCCAGATTCCGAAACCACACAGTGCAATACGCCAGATTCCCCAAACCACACAGTGCAATATGCCAGATTCCAGAAACCACACAGTGCAATATGCCAGATTCCGAAACCACACCGTGCAATACGCTAGATTCCGAAACCACACAGTGCAATACGCCAGATTCCCGAAACCACACAGTGCAATATGCTAGATTCCGAAACCACACAGTGCAATGCGCTAGATTCCGAAACCACATAGTGCAATACGACAGATTTCCGAAACCGCACCGTGCAAATCGCCAGATTCCCAAAACCACACATGCAATATGCCAGATTCCAGAAACCACACAGTGCAATATGCCAGATTCCCGAAACCACACAGTACAATATGCCAGATTCCCGAAACCACACAGTGCAATATGCCAGATTCCCAAAACCGCACCGTGCGAAACGCCAGATTCCGAAACCACACAGTGCAATACGCCAGATTCCCCAAACCACACAGTGCAATATGCCAGATTCCGAAACCACACCGTGCAATACGCTAGATTCTGAAACCACACAGTGCAATATGCCAGATTCCCGAAACCACACAGTGCAATACGCCAGATTCCAGAAACCACACAGTGCAATACGCCAGATTCCCGAAACCACACAGTGCAAAACGCCAGATTCCCGAAACCACACAGTGCAATATGCCAGATTCCCGAAACCACACAGTGCAATACGCCAGATTCCCGAAACCACACAGTGCATTTTGCCAGATTCCCGAAACCACACAGTGCAAAACGCCAGATTCCGAAACCACACAGTGCAATATGCCAGATTCCAGAACCACACAGTGCAATACGCTAGATTCCGAAACCACACAGTGTAATATGCCAGATTCCCGAAACAGCACCGTGCAAAACGCCAGATTCCGAAACCACACAGTGCAATATGCCAGATTCCCGAAACCACACAGTGCAATATGCCAGATTCCCAAAACCACACAGTGCAATATGCCAGATTCCCAAAATCACACAGTGCAATATGCCAGATTCCGAAACCACACAGTGCAATACGCTAGATTCCGAAACCACACAGTGCAATACGCTAGATTCCGAAACCACACAGTGCAATACGCTAGATTCCAGAAACCACACTGTGCAATATGCCAGATTCCCGAAACCACACCGTGCAATACGCTAGATTCCGAAACCACACAGTGCAATATGCCAGATTCCCGAAACCACACAGTGCAATATGCCAGATTCCCGAAACCGCACCGTGCAATATGCCAGATTCCCGAAACCACACAGTGCAAAACGCCAGATTCCGAAACCACACAGTGCAATATGCCAGATTCCAGAAACCACACAGTGCAATACGCTAGATTCCCGAAACCACACAGTGCAATACGCCAGATTCCCGAAACCACACAGTGCAATATGCCAGATTCCCGAAACCACACAGTGCAAAATGCCAGATTCCCGAAACCACACAGTGCAATATGCCAGATTCCCGAAACCACACAGTGCAATACGCCAGATTCCCGAAACCACACAGTGCAATATACCAGATTCCCGAAACCACACAGTGCAAAACGCCAGATTCCGAAACCACACAGTGCAATATGCCAGATTCCAGAAACCACACAGTGCAATACGCTAGATTCCGAAACCACACAGTGCAATATGCCAGATTCCCGAAACAGCACCGTGCAAAACGCCAGATTCCCGAAACCACACAGTGCAATATGCCAGATTCCAGAAACCACACAGTGCAATACGCCAGATTCCCGAAACCGCACCGTGCAAAACGCCAGATTCCGAAACCACACAGTGCAATATGCCAGATTCCCGAAACCACACAGTGCAATACGCCAGATTCCAAAACCACACAGTGCAATATGCCAGATTCCGAAACCACACAGTGCAATATGCCAGATTCCCGAAACCGCACCGTGCAAAACGCCAGATACCGAAACCGCACCGTGCAAAATGCTAGATTCCGAAACTACACAGTGCAATATGCCAGATTCCCGAAACCACATAGTGCAATATGCCAGATTCCCGAAACCACAAATTGCAACACTCCAGGTGCCTGATAACACGCACGACAATACTCCAGATTCCCAAGATCACTCACGGCAATACTCCAGAATCCCGATACCACATGGTGCAACAATCCGGATTCCCGATACCACACCGGATAATACGCCAATGTCAAAGAGTGTAACATTCCAGATTCCCGAACCCACACAGGGCCATACTCCAGATTCTCAATGTCAGACAGGGCAACACTCCCGATACAACACCGGGCAAATCTTCAGATTCCCGATACCACACAATGCATAGACCAGATTCCCGACACCACACAGTGCAACATTTCCAATGTCCGATATTACACAGCGCAATACTCCAGATTCCCGACACCACAGAGGGCAACATACCAGATTCGCGATTCCACACACGATAACACTGCAGATCCTGGTATCACAGAGTGCAACAGTTCAGATGCCCGATATCTCACAGCACAGTACTCCAGATTCCCAAGACCAAACAGTACAACACACCAAATTCCTGAAACCAAAGAGTGCAGCACTCCATGTCCCGATACCGCATAGAGCAATACTCCAGATTTCTGGCAGCGCACACTGAAATACACCAGATTCGCAATACCACACAGTGATATAGTCCAGATTCCCGATACCACACAGTGCAATAGTCCAGATTCCCGATACCACACCGTGCAATAGTCCAGATTCCCGATACCACACAGGACAATAGTCCTGATACCATAGAGTGCAACACTCCAAATTCCTGATACCTCACAGTGCAGTAGTCCAGATTCCTGACACCACACAGTGCAATAATCCAGATTCCTGATACCTCAGAGTGCAACACTCCAGATTCCCGATACCACACAGTGCAATAGTCCAGATTCCTGATACCACAGAGTGCAACACTCCAGATTCCCGATACCACACAGTGCAATAGTCCAGATTCCTGATACCACAGAGTGCAACGCTCCAGATTCCAAAGACCAGGGTAACACACCAATGTTATGGGCCAAGGTTTAGAGAACCCCAAAGTGTATCATGGAGTTCACCTGACCCACAATTTTCAATAGATTGTAGTACGGGGAGCACAGGGCCCACTCTACAGGTGTGGTACAGCAGAAATGAAAAGTATTTTTTGAAGCAAAACAATGTTTATTCTGTGAACTCAAGTTAACCTTTCTAAAACAAACATCTTAGCAACCATCAGTGAACATCTTAGCAACCAGTAAATCAAATACACCCCCCAAAGAATACATCACTAAGTAATCTGTATGCTGTCCTTTTAACACCCAGAAGACTTAACAAACCTTTAAACAGAAGCACATCAGGGTTACATTCACTACTGAAAACATTTATAATTCTGAATTCACCAAATGATCAAGAGATAGTCTTTCATGGCAAAGAGAACAGCAGTACAGCTGCTTTGTCTGACTTCAGCTGCAACACACTGAAAAGCGAAACCAAAAACACAGACACACCCAAGCTTTTCTCAAAGTGAAACTAAAAAGCAGAACCAGAGCTCAGCTCCACCTACACTCTGACATCACTGCAGTAACATGAGCAGACAAACATTTCTTAAAGAGATATTCTCATGACACCAAATTCCTGAAACCAAACAGCGCAACAGTCCAGATGTCTGATATCCCACTGTGCAATACTCCAGATTTCCAAGACAAAACAGTACAACACACCAAATTCCTGAAACCAAAGATTGCAGCACTCCAGATTCCCGACAATGCACACTGCAATACTCCAGATTCACGATACCATCCAGTTCAATAGTCCAGATTTCCGATACCACACACTGCATTACTCCGGATTCATGATACTACATAGTTCAATACTCCAGAATCCCGACACAACGCAGTGTAATATCCAGTTTCCTCATTCTACAGAGGACAATACTCCATATTGCCGATACAAGACCAAGCAAAATTTCAGACTCCCAATACCACACAGCGCATCAATCCAGATTCCCGATACCACTCAATGCAGTAGACCCTGGGCGAGATTCTCCCAGCCCTGGGCCGGGCCAGAGAATCCCCGTGACGGGGCCACGCCGCCCCATCGCCAGCACACGATTCTCCGAAGAGCGGAGAATCGGTGTCATTGGCGCCAGCGTGGTTGGGGCGGCACCGGTCGCGGGCCGCTTTACGCAGTACACCCCGCTATTCTCCGGCCCGGATGGGCCGAGTGGCCATAAGAAAAAAATGAGTCCCGCCGGCATCGTTCTAACCTGCTCTGAGTTGACGGGTCCTCGGCATTGTAGGGTCGGGTGGCGGTCTGTGGGGGACAAGGGGGGCCAGACCCCGGGTGGGACCTCCGATGTGGCCTGGTCCGCAATCGGGGCCCACCGATCGGCGGGCCGGCCTCTCTGGCTGGGGGCTCCTTTCCTATGCGCCGGTCCCTATAGCCCTGCACCATGTTGCGTCGGGGCTGACGCATTGAAAGAGGCCACTGTGCATGCGCGGATCCCGTGGCGCACAGTTCGTGCTGGGATCGGCAGCTGGAGCAGCGCCCTGCTGGCCCCCTGGAAGGGCCAGAATTAGTCCTGGCAGCGAACCGTTCATGCCTTCGTAAAATGCGACAGCGTTTATGACGCCGTAGACACTCTGCCCCAGATTCCCAATTACACACAGTGCAACACTCGAGATTTCCTAACCACCGCCCCAGATTCCCATTACCAAACAGTGAAATACACCAGATTCCCAGTCCGATTCCATATTCCCGATACCACAGAGGGCAACGATCTGTACTCCCGATAACGCACAGTCCTCTACTGCAGATTCCCAATATCACACAGTGCAACACTCCAGATTCCTGATACCACGATTCGCAATATTCCAGATTTCCGGTACCACACAGTGCCACACTCCTGATTCCCAATACCACAGAATGCAATATTCTAGATTTCTACTACCACACCTTGCAAAACTCCAGAATCCTGATGCCACACAGTGCAATACTCCAGATTCCCGATACCACACAGTGCAATACGCCAGAGTCCCGATACCACACAGCGCAATACTCCAATGTCCCGATACCACATAGTGCAATACTCCAGAGTCACGATACCACACAGTGCAATACTCCAGAGTCCCGATATTACACAGTGCGATACTTCAGAGTCTCGATACCACTCAGTGCAATACTTCAGAGTCCCGATACCACACAGTGCAATACTCCAGAGTCCCGATACCACACAGTGCAATACTCCAGAGTCCCGATACCACACAGTGCAATACTTCAGAGTCCCGATACCACACAGCGCAATACTCCAATGTCCCGATACCACACAGTGCAATACTTCAGAGCCCCGATACCACACAGTGCAATACTCCAGAGTCCCGATACCACACAGTGCAATAATCCAGAGTCCCGATACCACACAGTGCAAAATTTCCAATGATTGATATCACAAAGGGCAATATCCAGATTCCCAATACCACAGAGCGCAACATACCAGATGACTGATATCACATAGTGCAACACACCAAATTCCTGAAAACAAATAGTGCAGTACTCCAAATTCCCGATACCACACAGGGCAATACTCCAGATTCCCAATGTCACACAGGGCAATATTCCAGATTACCGATACCACACAGTGCAACACTCCAGGTGCCCCATACGACAGGACAATGCTCCAGATTTGCGGTACCACATAGTGAAATACTCGGTATTCCCGGAAGCACACAGTTGAATACTCCTAATTCACGATACCACATTGGGCAACAATGCTGACTCCTGATACTGCACAGTGCAATACTCCAGATTCTCGATACACACCGTGCAACACTACAGATTCCGAATACCACACATAAATACTCCAGATTCCCGGTACCACACAGGACAACACACTGGATTCCAGCTACCACACAGTGCAACACTCCTGGTTCCTGATAACACTCCAGTTCAATTACAATGCAATACTCCAGGTTTCTGAAAGCACACTGTGCAATATCCCAGATCCCCGATACTGCACAGGGCAAAACAGAAGATTTGCGACATCACATAGGGCAGCAATACAGATCCCCGTATCACACAGGGTAACATCCCAGATTCCAAATACAATATGGACACTCTCCACATTCCTGATACCACACATTGCAAAACTCCAGATTTCTGATAGGACACAGGGCAGGCAACCCGCCAGATTCCTGATACCACACAAGGTAACAACCCAGTTTCACCATGCCACACAGGGCAACAGTCCCCGATACCACATAGGGTAATACTCCAGGTTTCCGGTACCATAGAGCGCAACAATCCAGTTTTTTGATACAACACAAGGCAACATTGCAGATTCCCGAAACCACGCAATGCAACACTCCAGTTTTCCGAAACCACACAGTGTAATGTTCCAGATGCCCAATACCACACAGTGTAATGCTCCAAAATTCCAGCACCACAAAGTGCAACGCCCCAGATTCCAGGTACTACACAGGGCAAAACACAAGATTTCCGACATCACAGAGGGAAACACTGCAGATTCCCCAAATCACACAGTGCACCACTCCAGTTTCCCAAAATCACACAGTGCAACACTCCAGATCCTGGATTCCGTACAGGGCAATACCCCCGATTTCCGATGCCACACAGGACAGCACTCCAGATGCCCAATACACACAGGGCAATGCTCCAGAAATCCCACAACGTGCAATACTCTAGTTTCCGTAACCCATGTTGTGCAATACTCCAGATTCCCGAGACTGCACAGGGCAAAACACCAAACAGGGCAGCAATCCAGATTCCGAATACAATATGGAAACTCTCCACATTCCCGATACCATACATTGAAAAACTCCAGATTTCCGATAGGACACAGGGCAACACGCCAGATTCCCTATTCCACAGAGCGCAACACTGCAGAATCCAGATTCCAGAAACTACACAGAGCAACACTGCGAATTCCTGAAACCACACAGTTCCAACACTCCAGATTCTGGATTCCGTACAGGGCAATGCCCCCGATTTCCCATGCCACACATGATGACGTCCAATAGCACACAGGGCAATGCTCCAGAATCCCAGTACCATAACGTGCAATACTCCAAATTCCCGGTACCACACAGGGCACCACTTTGGATTCACTCTACCACACAGTGCAGCACTCCAGATTTCGAGACCATACAGTGCAACATTCCAGACTCCCAATACTTCACAGTGCAACATTCCAGGTTCATGAAATCAAAGCGTGCAACACTCCAGATGCCCGAAATCACGCAGTGCAATACCCCAGATTCCTGAAACCAGACAGTGCAAAACTGCAGGTTACCGATACCACAAAGTCCAATACCCCAGATTCCTGTGAACACAGGCTGCAGGTTCACGATACGACAAAGAGTTACACTCCAAATACCCAAAACCACACAGGGCAATGCTCCAGATTTTCATTACCACATCGGGCAACACTCCAGGTTTCTGTTTCCACACGGGGCAACCCTGCAGATGCCCGATATCACGCAGGGCATCGCTCCAGATTCCATATCACGCAGGGCAAACACCCAAGATTCCCGGTACCATAAAGTGTAACACTCCAGATTCCAGATATTACATACTGCAATCCTCGAGATTCCAGAAACCACACACTGCAATATTCGAGATTCCAGATACCACGCACTGCAATACACGAGATTCCAGATACCACACACTGCAACACTCGAGATTCCAGATACCACACACTGCAATACTCAAGATTCCAGATACCACACACTTCAACACTCCAGATTCCAGATACCACACACTGCAATGCATGAGATTCCAGATACCACACACTGCAATACTCAACATTCCAGATACCACACACTGCAATACTCGAGATTCCAGATACCACACACTGCAACACTCCAGATTCCAGATACCATACACTGCAATACTCAAGAGTCCAGATACCACACACTTCAACACTCCAGATTCCAGATACCACACACTGCAATGCATGAGATTCCAGATACCACACACTGCAATACTCAACATTCCAGATACCACACACTGCAATACTCGAGATTCCAGACACCACACACTGCAATACTCAACATTCCAGATACCACACAGTGCAATACTCGAGATTCCAGATACCACACACTGCAATACTCGAGGTTCCAGATATCACACACTGCAATACTCGAGATTCCAGATAC
Organism: Scyliorhinus torazame; assembly: GCF_047496885.1. NCBI lineage: Eukaryota > Metazoa > Chordata > Chondrichthyes > Carcharhiniformes > Scyliorhinidae > Scyliorhinus > Scyliorhinus torazame. The sequence continues at coordinate 81,379,648 of NC_092723.1, read as the reverse complement.
CACACACTGCAAGACTCGAGATTCCAGATACCACACACTGCAAGACTCGAGATTCCAGATACCACACAGTGCAATACTCGAGATTCCAGATACCATACACTGCAATACTTAAGATTCCAGATACCACACACTGCAATACTCGAGATTCCAGATACCACACACTGCAGTACTCGAGATTCCAGATACCACACACTTCAATACTCGAGATTCCAGATACCACACAGTGCAATCCTCGAGATTCCAGATACCACACACTTCAATACTCCAGATTCCTGGTACCACACAGAGGAACATCCAGATTCCCGTAACCACACGTTGCAACATTCCCGATTCCCGATACCACACAGGACAACACTGCAGGTTCGCAATACAACGCAGGGTAACACGCTGGATTCCCGCTAACACACAGGGCAATGCTCCAGATCCCCGCTACCACATAGTGCAGTATTCCAGATTCCCGCTACCACACCGGGAGATACTCCAGATTCCCGCTACCACACTGGGAAATACTCCAGATCCCCGCTACCACAGGTGCAGTACTCCAGATTCCTGCTACCACACAATAAAATACTCCAGCTTCCCATTCCACACAGGGTAATACTCCACACTCCTGTTACCGCACAGTACAAATCCCCATATTCCCGACACCACATAGTGCAATACGTCACATTCCCGATCCCACACAGCGCAATCCTCCAGATAACCGATTCCACAAATTGCAATACTCCAGATTCCAGATTACGCACAGGGAAATATGCCACAATCCCGACACCGCACAGTCCAAATCTCCATATTCCTGAACCCACAGAGAGAAATACTCCACATTTCCAATACCACGCAATGCAATACACCAGAGGGCCAAACCACAGGGGAACACACTCCAGAATCCCAATACCACACAGGGCAATCCTCCAGCTAACCGAATCCGCACAGGGCAATACGCTACAATCCCGACACCGCACAGTAATCTCCATATTCCCGAACACACAGAGAGAACATAGAACATACAGTGCAGAAGGAGATCATTCGGCCCATCGAGTCTGCACCGACCCACTTAAGCCCTCACTTCAACCCTACCCCCTGAACCCAATAACCCCTCCTAATCTTTTTGGACACTAAGGGCAATTTAGCATGGCCAATCCATCTAACCTGCGCGTCTTTGGACTGTGGGAGGAAACGGGAACACCTGGAGGAAATCCACGCAGGCACGGGGGGAACGTGCAGACTCCGCACAGACAGTGACCCAGCAGGGACCCTGGTGCTGTGAAGCCACAATGCTAACCACTATGCTACCATGCTGCCCTAAATGTGAAATACTCCACATTTCCGATGCCATAAGACCATAAGATCATAAGACATTAGCAGAATTAGGCCACTCGGCCCATCGAGTCTGCTTCGCCATTCAATCATGGCTGATATTTTCTCAACCCCATTCTCCTGCCTTCTCCCCATAACCCTTGATCCCCTTATTGATCAAGAACCTATCTATCTCTGTCTTAAAGACACTCCAGTGAATTGGCCTCCACAGCCTTCTGCGGCAAAGAATTCCACAGATTCACCACCCTCTGGCTGAAAAAATCCCTCCTCATCTCAGTTTTAAAGGATCGTCCCTTTAGTCTGAGATGGTGTCCTCTGGTTCTAGTTTTTCCTACAAGTGGAAACATCCTCTCCATGTCCACTCTATCCATGCCACGCAGTATCCTGTAAGTTTAAATAAGATCCCCCTCATCATTCTAAACTCCGAGTACAGACCCAGAGTCCTCAAACGTTCCTCATACGACAAGTTCTTCATTCCAGGGATCATTCTTGTGAACCTCCTCTGGACCCTTTCCAAGGACGACACATCCTTCCTTAGCTACGGGGCCCAAAACTGCTCACAAACTCCAAATGGGGTCTGACCAGAGCCTTATACAGCCTCAGAAGTACATCCCTGGTCTTGTATTCTAGCCCTCTTGACATGAATGCTAACATTGCATTTGCCTTCTTAACTGCCGACTGAATCTGCACATTAACCTTAAGAGAATCGTGAACAAGGTCTCCAAGTCCCTTTGTGCTTCTGATTTCCGAAGCATTTCCCCATTGAGAAAATAGTCGATTGTCATGAGAATGTCGCTTTAAGAAATGGTTAGCTGCTCATGTTACTGCAGTGATGTCAGAGTGTGGGTGGAGCTGAGCTCTGGCTCTGCTTTTTAGTTTCACTTTGTGAAAAGCTTGGGTGTGTCTCTGTCTTTTTGGTTTCGTTTTTCAGTGTGTTGCAGCTGAAGTCAGCCAAAACAGCTGTATTGTTGAGCTCTCTGCCATGAAGGACTATCTCTTGATCATTTGGTGAATTCAGAAATTTAAATTTTTTCAGTATTGAATGTAAAGCTGATGTGCTTCTGTTTAAAGGCTGTTAAGTCTTTTGGATGTGAAAAGGACAGCTTAAAGGATTACTTAGTGTTGTATTCTTTGGCGGTTATCTTTGAATTAATGGTTGCTAAGATATTCACTGTTTGTTTTAAAAAGGTTAACTTGAGTTCATAGAATAAACATTGTTTTGCTTTCAAAAAATACTTTTCATTTCTGCTGTACCACACCTGTAGAGTGGGCCGCGTGCTCCCCATACCACAATCTATTAAACGTTGTGGGTCAGCTGAACTCCATGATACACTTTGGGTTCTCTAAACCCTGGCCCATAACAATTGGGGGCTCGGGGGGATAAAAGTCTATCTATTGGATTGGCTTAGTGAACTTAAAGACAGTGAGGGGTGAGCATATTGTGGTTGCTTTTCAGGTGTGGTATTTTAGTTTCAGTGGGGAGTGTGTTGTGGACAATGGCTCTTTCAGAGGCTCAGAAGTTTTTGGGAGTGGAGGCGGTCACACGCAGTACCTTACGGACAGAGACTAAAAGCAGGCTGTTAGATTTGGCAAAAACATTGCAGTTAACATTACCTGACAAAATGCGAAAAGGTGAGGTAATTATGGCAGTGGTTAAGCATTTAAAGTTGCCTGAGATACAGTTTGACTCTTTGGAAATGGCAAAAATCCAGTTACAAATTAAACAAATGGAACATGAGAAAGAATTAAAGCAGCTTGAATACGAAAGAGAGGAAAAGGAAAAAGAAAGAAAGAGAGATAGAGAGGACAAAGAAAAGGACAGAGAAGAAAGAAGGAAAGAAAGAATAGCCCTAGCAGAACAAAAAGAAAAAGAAAGGGAGATCCAGATCAGGGAAAACGATAAAGAGAGAGAGTTTGAACTTCAGAAAATGGCCATGAAACATGACAGTCAGTTAAAATTGGCAGACGTAAAGGGAAACGTACAGTTGGATGATCGTGATGAGGATAGTGAGAAAGAGCGTCATAGTTGAAGGCGTGGTGGGGATCTATTTAAATATGTCCAAGAATTGCCAAGGTTTGACGAGAAGGAGGTAGAAGCATTTTTCATTTCATTTGAGAAGGTGGCTAAACAAATGAAATGGCCACAGGACATGTGGGTATTACTGATTCAAACAAAGCTGATAGGTAGGGCTAGTGAAGTGTTTGCATCACTACCGGAGGAGGTATCTGGGACGTATGAGGAGGTGAAAAAATCCATCTTAGGTGCATTTGAACTAGTGCCTGAAGCTTACAGACAAATGTTTAGAAATTTAAGGAAATAATTTGGTCAAACATACATGGAGATTGAAAGGCTCAAACAGCGTAATTTTGAGAGGTGGATAAGGGCTTTGAAAATAGACCAAACGCGACGGTGTTCACGACGGCGCGAACACTTAGGGCGGGATTCTCCACTCCCGCGCCGAAGTGGCCGCGCCGGCATGAACGCCGTTGAGGTTCATGACGGCGCGAAACGGCCCTGATCCCGACCGATTCAGGCCCTGACAATGGGCCAGTATCGGGGCCACGTCATCTACACGCACCAGGCCTTGTCGCCCGCGTAAAGGCGGCGCCGAATAGATGATGCGGCCGGCGCCGCATAACGGGTGTCATCCGCGCATGCATGGTTGCCGTCCTCTCTAAGTCCGCCCCGCAAGAAGATGTCTGACGGATCTTGCGGGGCCGCGGAAGGAAGGAGGTCCTCCTTCAGAGATGACGGCCCGACGATCGGTGGGCACCGATCGCGGGCCACCCCACATTTGAGGTACCCCCCGGTGCAGGATCCTCCCTCGCTCCCCCCGCAGGCCGCACCCCCAGCGTTCACGCACCGCTCACGACGGCAGCGACTAGGTGTGGACGGCGCCGTGGGGAACCCGCCGTTTTGGCCTGGTCGCTCGGCCCATCCGGGCCTGAGAATAGCTGGGGTGCCGGAGAATCGCCATTTTGTGTGTCTCCGGCGATTCTCCGGCCTGCGGCCCGCGAAACTCGACCGGGCCTATCCCGCCACTTGGGAGAATCGCGGGAGGGCTTCGGACCGGCGTCCCCGGAAATTTTGGCGGCCCAGGCGTTTCTCCCAACCGGCACGGGCGTGGAGAATCGCGCCCTTAGTCGCCATTTTGGAGAATCGCGCCCTCCAGATTCCTATGCCACACAGGGCTATTCTCCAGATTCCTAATACCACACAGTGCAATAGTCGACATTCCCGATACCGCACGGTGCAATTCCGGTACCACACAGAGCAATACTCTAGGTTCCCATTAAACACGGGGCAATGCGCGACATTCCCAATTGCTCACAGTGCAATACTCCAGATTCCTGATACCACACACTGTAATCCTCCATATTCCTGATATCATAGAGTGCGATACTCCACAGCCCCAATACCCCACAGTGCAATTCTCCAGATTCTCGATATCGCACAGTGCAACACTCCAGATTGCCGATACCTCACAGGCAATCCTCCATATTCCCGATACCACAGAGTGCAATACTCCAGAGTCCCAGTATCCCACAGTGCAATTCTCCACATTCCCGATACCACACAGTGCAATACTCCACAATCTCAATATCCCACAGGGCAATGCTCCAGATTCCCAATCAGACCGTTCCAATGACCTCCACAGTAATTAAGCCATTAAGCCTGTAATTCACAGCGTTGTAATTCGACGAATCCTCAGTTAATTCCTCCAGAATCCACCCCCCCCTGTACCATCACCCGTGTCTGTCTATTCTAATTTGCAACTACTTCTTCACTAATTGCCAGTTTTTAATGCTTTATCTGGGAGACCACTCTATATATCACTAACGATAGGAAGAATGTGGTCGGCAGGGAGCGGAGTTGGTGCGAACTCGGAGAGGAGGAGCTTCAGAACTGGAAGTGTAAATAACTGAAAAGGGAAAGCTGTCACCTGATTGACTGATTGGGAATCTGTTCTAAACTTGAAAAACTAGAGTAATTAACTAAGTAGAGAAGTAACTAGGAGATTAATGTATTTAACATTTAAAACTTTTGGGGGGAAGTGTAAGGCACCATATAGTTAATTTTAACTTAAATTTAATATGTATTTATTTTAGCATAGCTGATTAGTTAGAGCTAAATTTAATAACTATTTATTTTGATCTCAGCAGGGTGCAGTACTCTAACTGTGAGATGTGGGAGGTTCATGATGCTTCCAGCATTCCGGATGAATACATCTGCAGGAAGTGTGCCCAATAGCAGTTCCCAACAGACCGTGTGGTTCAGTTCGGTTGGAGCAGCAGTTGGATGCACTTAAGAGAATGCAGGTGGCGGAAAGCATCATAGATAGGAGTTATAGAGATGTGGTCACACCCAAGGTGCAGGCAGACAGATGGGTGACCACTAGAAAGGACAGGCAATCAGTGCAGGAATCCCCTGTGGCTGTCCCCATCTTTAGCAAGTATACCGTTTTGGATATTCTTGGGGGGGATGGCCTAGTGGGGGAAAACAACAGCAGCGTCCAGAGCAGTGGCAACTTGGCCGGTTCTGTTGTTCAGCAGGGAGGGTCAAGCACAGAAGAGCACTAATCATAGGGGACTCCATTGTCAGGGCCACAAATAGGCGCTTTTGTTGTCGTGAAAAAGACTCCAGGATGTTGTGTTGCCTCCTAGGGTCTGGGATGTCACTGGTCGGTTGCAGGGCATCCTGATAAGGTAGAGATCATGGTACATGTTGGTACCAATGACATAGGTAGAAAGAGGGATGACATCTTGCATCAAGAATTGAGGGAGTTAGGCAAAGGCTAAGAGCAGGACCTCTAGAGTTGTAATCCCTGCATTACACCCAATGCCACGTGCTCTTCAGTGCAGGAATATGGGAATAGCACAGAATAGCATGCCTTAAGAGTTAGTGCAGGAGGGAGGGTTTTAGATTCCTGGACCATTGGGACCATTTTTAGGGAAGGTGGGAACTATACAAGCGGGACTGTTCCAAATAAACCAGAGCAATTCGCGGAGGGGTATAAAAATAAGAGGGTAATTTTATTTGGTGATTTCAACGTTCCCAAAATTAATTGGGATGGCCATCATGTTAAGTTCTTAGATAGAGTTGAGTTCTTAAAATGTATACAGGAGAACTTTTTAGCTCAATATGTAAAGGATCCAACAAGGGATGGTCCAGCGCTGGACAGAATTCCAGGGAATGAAACCGGACAGGTGGTTGATGTGTTGGTGGGGGAGCATTTTAGTAAAAGCGACCACAATGTGATTCAATTTAAATTTGTTATGGGGAAAGAAATAGGCAAGTTGCAAAAAAAGATTTTGGATTGGGGGAGAGTAGTTTTTAACATAAGAAGGCAGGATCTGGCCAAGGTAGACTGTAAAGAGTTACTTGTGGGGAAATCTTCAGAACAGTAGTGGTGGGCGTTGTAGAACGAAATAGGGAGAGCATAGCCCCAATATGTTCCCTCTCGGGTAATAGGAATGTGTAACAAACCCAGACAGCCATGGGTGACCAGAGACATTCAGGATACGATGAGAAGGAAAAGATTGGCTTTTAAGAAGTCTAAGGGGAGCAAGTCTGCAGAGGCATTAGTGGAGTGCAGAAAGTGCAGGATGGAGCTTAAGAAATCAATTAGGAGAGCAAAGAGGGGATATTCGAAAGCTCTGGCTGGTAAAAGTAGAGAAATTCGCAAGATATTCTATAAGGGGCTGGTTTAGCACAGTGGGCTAAACATCTGGTTTGTAATGTAGAACAATGCCAGTAGCACGGGTTCAATTCCCGTACCGGCTTCCCTGAACAGGTGCCGGAATGTGGCGACTAGGGGCTTTTCACAGTAACTTCATTGAAGCCTACTTGTGACAATAAGTAATAATATTATTATTATTATTATTAATAAGTATATCAATGGGAAAAGGATAACCAGGGAATGATGAGGGCCCATTAGAGACCATGTGGAAAATCTCTGGGTGAAGCCAGAGGACATTGGTAGGGCGTTGAATGAATATTTCACATCTGTCTTCACCCAAGAGAATGAAGAGGCAGTTATGGAACTAGGGGAGAGAGATTGTGATGTTCTTGAGCAAATTGCCAAAGGGCGTGACAAGGTACTGGAGGTATTGCTGGTTTAGAAGTGGGCAAATCTCCAGGTTTGGATGAATTGTGTCCCAGGTTGCTGTGGTATGCGAGGGAGGCGATTGCCGGGGCTCTGACCCAAATTTTTAAGTCCTCTTTGGCCACGGGGGAGGAGCCAGTGGACTGGAGAATGGTCAATGTGGTCCCACTGTTTAAGAAAGGTTGCAGTGGGGGAGGAGGGGCAGCATGTGGCGTAGTGGTTCGCACTGCTGCTGAGGATCTGGGTTTGAATCCCGGCCCTGGGTCAATGTCTGTGTGGAGTTTGCACATTCTCCCCGTGTCTGGGTGGGTTTCACCCCCACGACCCAAAGATGTGCAGGGTAGGTGGTTTGGTCAAGCTAAACTGCCTCTTAAATGGAAAAAAAAATGATTGGGTACTCTAAATTCATCTAAAAAAAGAATGTTTGCAGGGACAACCAGGAACGTTAGTGATTGGGAAACTACCAGAGAAAATTCTGAAGGAGAGAATCTATCTCCACTTGGAGAGGCAAGGTATGATCAGGAACAGTCAGCATGGCTTTGTCAGAGGGAGGTCATGTCTAACAAATTTGATTGAATTTTTTGAGAATGTAACCAAATGTATAGATGTGGGTAGTGCAGTTGATGTAGTTTACATGAATTTCAGCAGAGCCTTTGACAAGGTCTCATATGGGAAACTTATTAAGAAGGCAAATGCATATTGGATACAAGGTGATTTGATAAGGTGGATTCATAATTGACTTTGCGGTAGGAGACAGAGGGCGATGATAGACGGCTGCTTTCATGTCTGGAAGCCAGTGACCAGTGGCGTACCACAAGGATCTGTGCTAGGCCCCCTATTGCTTGTCATTTATATAAATGATATAGATCAGTAAGTTTGCGGATGACACAAAGATTGGCTGGGTGGTCAACAGTGAGGTTGAGTGTCTTGGGTTACAGAAAGCCATAGACAGGATGGTCAAATGAGTGGATAAGTGGTAGGTGGAATTTAAACCTGGAAAGTATGATACACTTTGGAAGGAATAATTTAACAAGGAAGTATACTATGAAAAGTCTAGCACTGGGAAGTTCTGAAGAGCAAAGGGACCTTGGGGTGTTTGTCCATAGGTCTCTGAAGGCAGGAGGGCTGGTTAATAGCGTGGTGAAAAAGGCATTTGGGACATTTGCTTTTATCAATTGGGGCACAGATTAAAAAAGCAGGGAGGTCATGTTGGAGCTGTATAGAACTTTAGTGAGGCCACAGCTGGAGTAGTGTGTGCAATTCTGGTCACTACATTATTGGAAAGATGTGATTGCACTGGAGGGGGTGCAGAGAAGATTCACCAGAATGTTGCCTGGGATGGAACATATTTGTTACAAAGTGAGGTTTGATAGGCTTGGGTTGCTTTCTCTGAAGCAGAGAAGACTGAGGGGTAACCTGATTGAGGTGTACAGGATTATGAGGGGCATGGACAGGATCGATAGGGAGCATCTATTCCTCTTAGTTGGAGGGTCAGTCATGAGGGGAACAAGTTCAAACTGAGGGGTGGGAGGTTTCGGGGGGGATTTGAGGAAATTCTTCTTCAGCAAGGGAGTGGTGACTGTCTGGAATGCACTGCCTGGGAGGGTGGTAGAGGTGGGATACCTCACATCCTTTAAAAAGTACCTGGATGAGCACCTGGCATGTTATAACATTCAAGGTCATGGGCCAAGTGCCGGAAAGTGGGATTAGGTGGTCAGGCCAGGCCTTTCATGCGTCAGTGCACACCTGATGGACCGAAGGGCCTCTTCTGCACTGTTGTATTCTGTGATTCTGTGATATAATGCCTATGTCTGACTCTAGCCCACTGTCCCATTTTCGCCAACAATACTTTACCCGTGCAGTTCCTATCTTCTCTTTCTCTGTTTGCCTTGTTGAATTTCATTTGCTTTTCTTTTTCCGACCAGCATATCCTGCTGTTCTTTCTCATCTGCCCTTGCTCCAGAGTCTCCTGCCCTTCCTAACTTGCTGTCATCTGCAAGTGTAACTAATTGGCTTTCGGATCCAGACTCCAAGTCATTCATGTGAAATGGAAACAGTGGTGATGGGCGCTCGGGCGACAGAATCATATTTGCCGCTTCCCGTCCCAACCCCAAAGCGACTCCTCCAACCAAACACATTTCCTACCTTTCAGTTCTTCATTCTCCGCAACAAAGATTGGCTTCAATTGCAGCAACTTTGAAGTCAACTGAGAGCCGTCCTTGTGGATCTTTGACAAAGGCTTCATTCCAGTTGCCCAGTTGGGAGGCATAGTGGCCCACTGGTTAGCACTGCTGCCTCACAGCTCCAGGGACCCAGGTTCAATCACAACATCGGGTGTCAGTCTATGCGGAGCCTGCACCTTTTCCCCGTGCCTGCGTGGGTTTCCTCCGGGTGCTCCAGTTTTCTCCCACAGTCCAAAGGTGTGCAGGTTAGGTGGATTGGCCATGCTAAATTACCCATTAGTGTCCAAAAAGGTTAGGTGGGGTTACGGGGTTACAGGGATCGGGTGGAGGCGTGAGGCTTAAATAGGGTGCTCTTTCCAAGGTCCGGTGCTCTTTCCAAGGGCTGGTGCAGACTTGATGGGCCGAATGGCCTCCTCCTGCACTGTAAATTTTATGATCCTCAATTGGAAGAGACTGACGTAAAATCCCGCGCCGCACATTAATTTCATGGAAGCTCAACGGGGAGAATATCTTTGTGGCTTCAGACCGGCATAACAATCGTTCAGGCGAAGCAGGGCGAGAATCCGGAAGGAAATGGACGCACCAGTCTCTCCCCAGCACCCCCTCCCTTCCCTCCCCATCTCCACCCCCTCCCTTCCATCCCCATCTCCATCCTTTCCCCCCGGCCCCATCTCCACCCGCGTCCCTATCTCCACCCCCTTCACCCGTCCCCATCACCATTCCCTTCCCCCAACCACATCTCCACACCCTTCCCCCGTCCCCATCTCCATTCCCTTCCCCCAACCCCATCTCCACCCTCTTCTCCCGTCCCCACTCCCTGCCCCCATCCCCACCTCCACCCCGTCCCCATCTCCACCCCCTTCCCCCGTCCCCATCTCCACTCCCTTCCCCCATCCCCATCTCCACCCTCTTTGCCCGCCCCCATCCATTCCCTCTCCCCGTCCCCATCTCCATCCCCGCCACCCGTCCCCATCTCCACCCCCTCCCCCGTCCCCGTCTCTACACTCTTCCCCGTCCCCATCTCCACCCCCTTTCCTGGTCCCCATCTCCACCCTCTTCCCCTGTCCCCATCTCCATCCCCTTCCCCCGTCCCCATCTCCACCCCCTTCTCCCATCCTCATCTCCACCCCCGTCCCCATCTCCACCCCCTTCTCCGGTCCCCATCTCCACTCGCATCCCCCGTCCCAATCTCCAGCCTATTCCCCCGTCCCCATCTCCACCCACTTCCCCATCTCCACCCCCTTCCCCCGTCCCCATCACCACACCCTCCCCTGCCCCCATCTCCACCCCCGCACCCATCTCCACCCCCTTCCCCGGTCCCAATCTCCAGCCCTTTCCCCTGTCCCCATCTCCACCCCCTTCCCCCGTATCCATCTCCACCCCCTTCCCCCGTCCCCTTCTCCACACCCTTCCCCCATCCCCATCTCCACCCCTTCCCGATCTCCACCCCTTCCACCGTCCCCATCTCCACCTCCTTCCACATCTCCATCCCCTTCCCCTGTCCCCATCTCCACCCCCTGTCCCCACCTCCACCCCCTTCCCCTGTCCCCACCTCCACCCCCTTCCCCCGTCCCCATCTCCACCCCTTCCACCGTCCCCATCTCTACCCCCTGCTCCCATCCCCATCTCCACCCCCGTCCCCATCTCCGCCCCCTTCCCCGGTCCCCATCCCCACCCCCTTCCCCCGTCCCCATCTCCAGCACCTTCCCCCGTCCCCATCTCCACCCACTTCACCATCTCCACCCCCTTCCCCCCCCCCCCATCTCCACACCCTTCCCCCCTCCATCTCCACCCCTTCCCCCCCCCCCCAACTCCACACCCTCCCCCCCCCCCATCACAGAAGACCAGAAAATGCAGGTCCTGCATTCAAGGGTAAGCCTGGAAATTTACCCTCTCATAGAAGGCGCAGAGGATTTCCCGACGGCGCTCGCATTGCTGATGGGCATCTACATTCGGCCCATTAACCAGGTCTGCGCGCGCCACCAACTCGCGACGAGACGGCAAAGTCCCGGAGAATAGCTAGAGGAATTCTACTCCGCGCTGCTAATTTTGGGACGAGGCTGCAGCTGCCCACCGGTGAACGCGATCGAACACACGGACCTGCTAATTTGTGATGCATTTGTGGCAGGTATGAACTCTCCCCAAATCCGCCAAAGACTTTTGGAAAGAGAGTCGCTAGGACTCTCAGAGGCACGGGTCCTTGCAGCCTCCCTTGATGTGGCCTCGCAAAATGCCAGCGCCTACGGCCCCGACCGCGCGGCAGCCCCTTGGGCTCCGTGGACCCCCGTCGCGACAAACTTCTCCCCCCCCTCGCAAGCTTGCGCGCTTAAAGCGCCAGACCATCCCGGGGGGGCCCGCTGCTATTTCTGCGGACAAGCGAAACACCCCCGGCAACGCTGCCCAGCCCGCGCAGCTATTTGTAAAAGCTGCAGCAAAAAGGGCCATTACGCGGCAGTGTGCCGGTCCCGGGGGGTCGCCGCAATCCCCGGAGAAGAACGAGCCCAGCACATCCCAAACACCCCCCAACCCCCACAGCGCCCCATGTGCGACCCGCGGGCGCCGCCATTTTGGGTCCCGGGCACCATGAGGGGAGGATGGGCACCGCCATCTTGTGACCCCCCAGCCACGTGCTATTCATGGGGGCGGCCATTTTGTCCACCCCCGATCACGTGCGATCCATGGGGGTGGCCATTTTGTCCACCCCCGGCCGCGTGCGATTCATGGACACCACCATCTTGGTTGACAACAAAGGACCCCAGCATTGACAGCTCCACGGGGTCCGAAGAAGACGCCGCGACACTACTACCACGACTGGCTTCGGTGACACTGGATCAATCGCGGCCCCGGACGCTCCAGACGACGACAACAACGGTGCTGGTCAATGGATATGAGACGCCATGCCTGATCGACTCCAGGAGCACTGAAAGTTTTATTCACCCAGACACGGTAAGATGCTATTTTCTGACCATCCATCCAAGCACGCAAATGATTTCCCTAGCTGCAGGATCCCATTCCGTAGAGATCAAAGGGTTCTGCATCGCAAACCTAACGGTGCAAGGGAGGGAGTTTAAGAACTAGAGGCTCTATGTCCTTCCCCAACTCTGCGCGCCCACATTACTGGGATTAGATTTCCAGTGTAACCTGCAGAGCCTAACATTCCAATTCGGCGGGCCAATACCCCCACTCACTATCTGCGGCCTCGCAACTCTCAATGTTGAACCGCCGTCCTTGTTTGCAAACCTCACCCCGGATTGCAAACCCGTCACCACGAGGAGCAGATGGTACAGCGCCCAGGACCGGATATTTATTCGGTCTGAAGTCCAGCGGTTGCTGAAGGAAGGCATAATCCAGGCCAGCAATAGTCCCTGGAGAGCCCAGGTGGTAGTAGTAAAGACCGGGGAGAAGCAAAGGATGGCCGTAGACTATAGTCAGACCATCAACAGGTACACGCAGCTAGATGCGTACCCTCTCCCCCGCATATCCGACATGGTCAATCGGATTGCCCAGTATAAGGTCTTTTCCACCGTGAACTTCAAGTCCGCCTACCACCAGCTCCCCATCCGCCCAGGTGACCGCAAGTACACCGCCTTCGAGGCAGACGGGCGTCTATACCACTTCCTAAGGGTCCCATTTGGCGTCACGAACGGGGTCTCGGTCTTCCAACGGGAGATGGACCGAATAGTTGACCAGCACGGGTTGCAGGCCACGTTCCCGTATCTCGACAACATAACCATCTGCGGCCACGATCAGCAGGACCATGACGCCAACCTCCAAAAGTTCCACCAGACCGCTAACGCCCTGAACCTCACATATAACCAGGAAAAATGAGTTTTTAGCACAAACCGTTTGGCCTTCCTGGAATGCGTAGTGCGCAATGGAGTAATAGGCCCCGACCCCGAACGCATGCGCCCCCTTATGGAATTCCCCCTCCCCCACTGCTCCAAACCCTGAAACGTTGCCTGGGTTTCTTTTCATATTACGCCCAGTGGGTCCCCCAGTACGCAGACAAGGCCCGCCCGCTAATACAGTCCACTACCTTCCCCCTGTCGACAGAGGCTCGCCAGGCCTTCAGCCGCATCAAAGCGGATATCGCAAAGGCCACGATGCACGCCATCGACGAGTCCCTCCCTTTCCAGGTCGAGAGCGACGCATCCGACGTAGCTCTGGCGGCCACCCTTAACCAAGCGGGCAGACCCGTGGCCTTTTTCTCCCGGACCCTCCACGCCTCAGAAATCCGCCACTCCTCAGTGGAAAAGGAAGCCCAAGCCATAGTGGAAGCTGTGCGACATTGGAGGCATTACCTGGCCGGCAGGAGATTCACTCTCCTCACCGACCAACGGTCGGTAGCCTTCATGTACGATAATGCACAGCGGGGCAAAATTAAGAATGACAAGATCCTAAGGTGGAGGATCGAGCTCTCCACCTTCAACTATGAGATCTTGTATTGTCCCGGAAAGCTGAACGAGCCGTCCGATGCCCTATCCTGCGGCACATGTGCCAACGCACAAATAGACCGCCTCCAAGCCCTCCACGAGGACCTCTGCCAGCCGGGGGTCACTCGATTCTACCATTTCGTAAAGTCCCGCAACCTCCCCTACTCTGTGGAGGAGGTCCGTACAGTCACCAGGAACTGCCACATCTGCGCAGAGTGCAAACCGCACTTTTTCAGGCCAGATAGAGCGCACCTGATCAAGGCTTCCCGCCCCTTTGAACGCCTCAGTTTGGATTTCAAAGGGCCCCTCCCCTCCACCGACCGCAACGCATAGAACATAGAACATAGAACGATACAGCGCAGTACAGGCCCTTCGGCACACGATGTTGCACCGAAACAAAAGCTATCTAACCTACACTATGCCATTATCATCCATATGTTTATCCAATAAACTTTTAAATGCCCTCAATGTTGGCGAGTTCACTACTGTAGCAGGTAGGGCATTCCACGGCCTCACTACTCTTTGCGTAAAGAACCTACCTCTGACCTCTGTCCTATATCTATTACCCCTCAGTTTAAAGCTATGTCCACTCGTGCCAGCCATTTCCATCCGCGGGAGAAGGCTCTCACTGTCCACCCTATCTAACCCCCTGATCATTTTGTATGCCTCTATTAAGTCTCCTCTTAACCTTCTTCTCTCCAACGAAAACAACCTCAAGTCCATCAGCCTTTCCTCATAAGATTTTCCCTCCATACCAGGCAACATCCTGGTAAATCTCCTCTGCACCCGCTCCAAAGCCTCCACGTCCTTCCTATAATGCGGTGACCAGAACTGTACGCAATACTCCAAATGCGGCCGTACCAGAGTTCTGTACAGCTGCAACATGACCTCCTGACTCCGGAACTCAATCCCTCTACCAATAAAGGCCAACACTCCATAGGCCTTCTTCACAACCCTATCAACCTGGGTGGCAACTTTCAGGGATCTATGTACATGGACACCTAGATCCCTCTGCTCATCCACACTTCCAAGAACTTTACCATTAGCCAGATATTCCGCATTCCTGTTATTCCTTCCAAAGTGAATCACCTCACACTTCTCTACATTAAACTCCATTTGCCACTCTCAGCCCAACTCTGCAGCTTATCTATATCCCTCTGTAACCTGCGACATCCTTCCACACTATCGACAACACCACCGACTTTAGTATCGTCTGCAAATTTACTCACCCACCCTTCTGCGCCTTCCTCTAGGTCATTGATAAAAATGACAAACAGCAACGGCCCCAGAACAGATCCTTGTGGTACTCCACTTGTTCCTGAACTCCATTCTGAACATTTCCCATCAACCACCACCCTCTGTCTTCTTTCAGCTAGCCAATTTCTGATCCGCATACTTCCTGAACGTGGTGGACGAGTACTCTCGTTTCCCCTTCGCCATCCCCTGCCCCGACATGACAGCAGCCACAGTCATTAAAGCCCTTGGCACCATATTCACACTGTTTGGTTGCCCCGCGTATATCCATAGCGACAGGGGGTCCTCCTTCATGAGTGACGAGCTGCGCCAGTTCCTGCTCAGCAAGGGCATAGCCTCGAGCAGGACGACCAGCTACAACCCCCGGGGGAACGGGCAAGTAGAGAGGAAGAACGGCACGGTTTGGAAAACCGTCCTACTGGCCCTACGGTCCAAGGATCTCCCAGTTTCCCGGTGGCAGGAGGTCCTCCCGGACACTCTCCACTCCATCCGGTCGCTGCTTTGTACCACCACTAACCAAACGCCTCTAGAGCGCCTTCTTGTCTTCCCCAGGAAGTCCTCCTCCGGAACGTCGCTGCCGACCTGGCTGGCGGCCCCAGGAACCATCTTGCTCCGGAAACATGTGCGGGCGCACAAATCGGACCCGTTGGTCGAGAGGGTTCACCTTCTCCACGCGAACCCGCAGTACGCCTACGTGGCATACCCCGACGGCCGACAGGACACGGTCTCCCTGCGGGACCTGGCGCCCGCCGGAAACACACACACACCCCCGACACCGATCATCCCCTCCCTGCCACCGGCGCACCTCGCGACAGCCCCTTTCCCGGGGGGATCGGTCCCCCTCCCGTGCCCGCCCAGGAGTAAAACAGGATCAAACAGCGAAACGCTCCCAGAGACGACAACGCCCGAGCAAGCACCTGCACCACCACCGGGGCTGAGGCGATCGACGAGGAAGACCAGACCGCCCGCTCGACTCGGGGAATCCGCGTGACACCAAGAATGTTGTTGTAACAAAAAACATTTTTTTTGCTCATATTGTAAATAGTTCTCACAAACTTGTACATAGCCCAGTGTAGGGCTAAAGCTGTAGTAACACTGTCCGAAATTTGTTCCAGGGCCAGCCTTGTAAATCTCTACCATCATGCGAACCACCACCCCGTCGGGTTCCTTTTTAACAAGGGGTGAATGTGGTGGTATGTATTAGGGGTCATGTGGGACATGTGAAGCCGAGATGCTATTGGCTGACAGATCCCGGGTCCTGGTTGGATCTGCCGACTTCTGGCTCCGCCCTGAAGGCGGAGTATAAGAACCCGAGCTTCTCCCCGCAGCTTCATTCTGTTGCTGAGCTGCTGGGGACAAGCATCGCTTAATAAAGCCTGGATCGACTTCATCACTTCTCGTCTCTCGTAAGTCATTGTGCACTACACCCTCCCTATCACCCCATCCTCCCACCCCCATCTCCAGCCCCTCCCCATCAGCCCCTTCCCTGTCCCCCTCTCCAGCCCCTCCACATCACCTCCTTCTCCCGCTCCCATCTCCAGCCCCTTCCTATCACCCCTTCCTCCCGTCCCCGTCACCAGCCCCTCCCTACCACCCCTTTCTCCCGCCTCCAACTCCAGCCCCTCCTTATCACTCCATCCTCCCGTCCCCATCTCCAGCCCCTCCCGATCAGCTCCTTCCCTGTCCCCATCTCCAGCCCCTCCCCATCACCCCCTTCGCCCACGCCCATCTCCAGCCCTTCCCTATCACCCCTTCCTCCCATCCCCATCACCAGCCCCTCCCTACCACCCCTTCCTCCCACCCCCATCTCCAGACCCTCCCCATCAGCCCCTTCCCCGTCCCCCTCTCCAGCCCCTCCACATCACCTCCTTCTCCCGCTCCCTTCTCCAGCCCCTTCCTATCACCCCTTCCTCTCGTCCCCATCTCCAGCCCCTCCCTATCACCCCATCCTCCCATCCCCATCTCCAGCCCCTCCCCATCAGCCCCTTCCCTGTCCCCATCTCCAGCCCCTTCCCATCACCCCTTTCTCCCGCCTCCATCTCCAGCCCCTCCCTATCAGCCCCTACCCTGTCCCCATCTCCAGCCCCTTCCCATCACCCCCTTCTGCCGCCCCCACCTCCAGCCCCTCCCCACCACCCCTTCCTCCCGTCCCCATCACCAGCCCCTCCCCACCACCCCCTTCCCCCATCCCCATCTCCAGCCCCTTCCTCCCGTCCCCATCATGGGCCCCTCGCTCCCGTCCCCATCACCAGCCCCTCACCACCACCCCCTCCCTTCCATCCCCAACACCTGCCCCTCCCCCCCTCACACGCTCACTCCCGTCCCCATCACTAGTACGTCCCTACTCCCACCCCCGTCTCCATTACCACCCCCTCTCTTCCATCCCCATCCCCTGCCCCTCCCTCCCTCACACCCTCCCTCCCATCCCCCATCACTAGTACCTCCCTACTCCCACCCCCGTCTCCATCACCACCCCCTCTCTTCCATCCCCATCACCTGCTCCTCCCTCCCTCACACCCTACCTCCCGTCCCCATCTCCATCCCCTTCCCCATCTCCACCCCTTTCCCCGTCCCCATCTCCGCCCCCTTCCCCGGTTCCCATCTCCACCCCCTTCCCCCGTCCCCATCTCCACCCCCTTCTACCATCCCCATCTCCACCCCCTTCCCCCGTCTCCATCTCCACCCCCTTCCTCCGTCTCCATCTCCACCCCCTTCCTCCGTCTCCATCTCCACCCCCTTCCCCCGTCTCCATCTCCACCCCTTCCCCCATCCCCATCTCCACCCCCTTCCTCATCTCCACCCCCTTCCCCCGTCTCCATCTCTACCCCTTCCCCATCCCCATCTCCACCCACTTCCCCATCTCCACCCCCTTCCCCGTCCCCATCTCCACCCCCTTCCCCTGTCCCCATCTCCACCCCCTTCCCCCGTCCCCATCTCCACCCCCTTCTACCATCCCCATCTCCACCCCCTTCCCCCGTCTCCATCTCCACCCCCTTCCTCCGTCTCCATCTCCAACCCCTTCCCCCGTCTCCATCTCCACCCCCTTCCCCCATCCCCATCTCCTTCCCCCATCCCCATCTCCACCCCCTTCCTCATCTCCACCCCCTTCCCCCGTCTCTCTACCCCTTCCCCATCCCCATCTCCACCGACTTCCTCATCTCCACCCCCTTCCCCGTCCCCATCTCCACCCCCTTCCCCCGTCTCCATCTCCACCCCCTTCCTCCGTCTCCATCTCCACCTCCACCTCCTTCCCCCATCTCCATCTACACCCCCTTCCCCCATCCCCATCTCCACCCCCTTCCTCATCTCCACCCCCTTCCCCCGTCTCCATCTCTACCCCCTCTCTTCCATCCCCATCCCCTGCCCCTCCCTCCCTCACACCCTCCCTCCCGTCCCCCATCACTAGTACCTCCCTACTCCCACCCCCGTCTCCATCACCACCCCTTCTCTTCCATCCCCATCACCTGCTCCTCCCTCCCTCACACCCTACCTCCCGTCCCCATCTCCATCCCCTTCCCCATCTCCACCCCTTTCCCCGTCCCCATCTCCGCCCCCTTCCCCGGTTCCCATCTCCACCCCCTTCCCCCGTCCCCATCTCCACCCCCTTCTTCCATCCCCATCTCCACCCCCTTCCCCCGTCTCCATCTCCACCCCCTTCCTCCGTCTCCATCTCCACCCCCTTCCCCCGTCTCCATCTCCACCCCCTTCCCCCATCCCCATCTCCACCCCCTTCCTCATCTCCACCCCCTTCCCCCGTCTCCATCTCTACCCCTTCCCCATCCCCATCTCCACCCACTTCCCCATCTCCACCCCCTTCCCCGTCCCCATCTCCACCCCCTTCCCCTGTCCCCATCTCCACCCCCTTCCCCCGTCCCCATCTCCACCCCCTTCTACCATCCCCATCTCCACCCCCTTCCCCCGTCTCCATCTCCACCCCCTTCCTCCGTCTCCATCACCACCCCCTTCCCCCGTCTCCATCTCCACCCCCTTCCCCCATCCCCATCTCCTTCCCCCATCCCCATCTCCACCCCCTTCCTCATCTCCACCCCCTTCCCCCGTCTCTCTACCCCTTCCCCATCCCCATCTCCACCCACTTCCTCATCTCCACCCCCTTCCCCGTCCCCATCTCCACCCCCTTCCCCCGTCTCCATCTCCACCCCCTTCCTCCGTCTCCATCTCCACCTCCACCTCCTTCCCCCATCTCCATCTACACCCCCTTCCCCCATCCCCATCTCCACCCCCTTCCTCATCTCCACCCCCTTCCCCCGTCTCCATCTCTACCCCCTTCCCCTTCCCCATCTCCACCCACTTCCCCATCTCCACCCCCTTCCGCCGTCCCCATCTCCACCCCCTTCCCCCGTCCCCATCTCCACCCCCTTCCCCCGTCCCCATCTCCACCCACTCCCCCCGTCTCCATCTCCACCCCCTTCCCCCGTCTCCATCTCCACCCCCTTCCCCCGTTCCCATCTCCATCCCCTTCCTCATTTCCACCTCGTTCCCCCGTCTCCATCTCTACCCCCTTTCCCCATCCCCATCTCCACCCCCTTCCTAATCTCCACCCCTTTCCCCGTCCCCATCTCCAACCCCTTCCCCGGTTCCCATCTCCACCCCCTTCCCCCGTCACCAGCCCCTCCCCATCATCCCCTTCCCCCGTCCCCATCTCCACCCCCTTCTACCATCCCCATCTCCACCCCCTTCCCCCGTCTCCATCTCCACCCCCTTCCTCCGTCTCCATCTCCACCCCTTCCCCCGTCTCCATCTCCACCCCCTTCCCCCATCCCCATCTCCACCCCCTTCCTCATCTCCACCCCCTTCCCCTGTCTCCATCTCTACCCCTTCCCCATCCCCATCTCCACCCACTTCCCCATCTCCACCCCCTTCCCCGTCCCCATCTCCACCCCCTTCCCCTGTCCCCATCTCCACCCCCTTCCCCCGTCCCCATCTCCACCCCCTTCTACCATCCCCATCTCCACCCCCTTCCCCCGTCTCCATCTCCACCCCCTTGCTCCATCTCCATCACCACCCCTTCACCCGTCTCCATCTCCACCCCCTTCCCCCATCCCCATCTCCTTCCCCATCCCCATCTCCACCCCCTTCCTCATCTCCACCCCCTTCCCCCGTCTCTCTACCCCTTCCCCATCCCCATCTCCACCCACTTCCTCATCTCCACCCCCTTCCCCGTCCCCATCTCCACCCCCTTCCCCCGTCTCCATCTCCACCCCCTTCCTCCGTCTCCATCTCCACCTCCACCTCCTTCCCCCATCTCCATCTACACCCCCTTCCCCCATCCCCATCTCCACCCCTTCCTCATCTCCACCCCCTTCCCCCGTCTCCATCTCTACCCCCTTCCCCTTCCCCATCTCCACCCACTTCCCCATCTCCACCCCCTTCCGCCGTCCCCATCTCCACCCCCTTCCCCCGTCCCCATCTCCACCCCCTTCCCCCGTCCCCATCTCCACCCACTCCCCCCGTCTCCATCTCCACCCCCTTCCCCCGTCTCCATCTCCACCCCCTTCCCCCGTTCCCATCTCCATCCCCTTCCTCATTTCCACCTCGTTCCCCCGTCTCCATCTCTACCCCCTTTCCCCGTCCCCATCTCCACCCCCTTCCTAATCTCCACCCCTTTCCCCGTCCCCATCTCCACCCCCTTCCCCCGTCACCAGCCCCTCCCCATCATCCCCTTCCCCCGTCCCCATCTCCACCCCCTTGCCCCGTCCCCATCTCCACCCTCTTCCCCCATCCCCATCACCAGCCCCTCCCTACCACCCCCTTCCCCCATCCCTATCTCCAGCTCCTCCCTCCCGTCCACATCTCCAGCCCCTCCCTACCATCCCTTCCTTCCATCCCCATCACCAGCCCCTCCCCACCACCCCCTTCCCCCATCCCTATCTCCAGCTCCTCCCTCCCGTCCACATCTCCAGCCCCTCCCTATCACCCCTTCCTCCCGCCCCCATCTCCAGCCCCTCCCTATCACCCCTTTCTCCCATCCCCATCTCCAGCCCCGCCCCATCAGCCCCTTCCCCATCTCCAGCCCCTCCCCATCACCACCTTCTCCTGCCCCCATCTCCAGCCCCTCCCTATCACCCCTTCCTCCCGCCCCCATCTCCAGACCCTCCCCATCAGCTCCTTCCCCGTCCTCCTCTCCAGCCCCTCCCCACCACCCCTTTCTACGCCTCCATCTCCAGCCCCTCCCTATCACCCCATCCTCCCGTCCCCATCTCCAGCCCCTCCCCAACAGCCCATTCCATGTCCCCATGTCCAGCCCCTTCCCATCACCCCTTTCTCCCGCCTCCATCTCCAGCCCCTCCCTATCACCCCTTCCTCACGACCCCATCACCAGCCCCTTCCCATCAGCCCCTTCCCTGTCCCCACCTCCAGCCCCTTCCCATCACCCCCTCCTGCCGCCCCCACCTCCAGCCCTTCCCTATCACCCCATCCTCCCGTCCCCATCACCAGCCCCTCCCCACCACCCCTTCCTCCCGCCCCCATCTCCAGCCCCTCCCTATCACCCCTTCCTCCCCTCCCCATCACCAGCCCCTCCCCACCACCCCCTTCCCCCATCCCCATTTCCAGCCCCTTCCTCCCATCCCCATCACGGGCCCCTCGCTCCCGTCCCCATCACCAGCCCCTCCCCACCACCCCTCCCTTCATTCCCCATCACCTGCCCCTCCCTCCGTCACACACTCACTCCCGTCCCCATCACTAGTACCTCCCTACTCCCACCCCCGTCTCCATCACCACCCCCTCTCTTCCATCCCCATCCCCTGCCCCTCCCTCCCTCACACCCTCACTCCCGTCCCCCATCACTAGTACCTCCCAGCTCCCACCCCGTCTCCATCACCAGCCCGTCCCTCCCGTCCCCATCACCAGCCCCTCCCACTCCTTCCCTCCCCATTCCCTCCCCTAACCAGACTCTCACTCCCCCTCGCCAGCCACACCCTCTCTCTCCCTTCCCTCTCTCACCATCCCACCCCCTCATCACACGCTCCCTTCACCCCCTCATCACCCCGTGCCCCCTTCCCCTCACCAGCCCTTCCACCCCCTCACCAGCACCTCCCCAAAGCCCTCACCATCTCTCCCATCCCGCCTCTCCTTACCACCCCTTCCCCTACCCCCTCATCAACCTCACCCTACCCTTCTCCCTACAAACCCTCGCTCCCCCTCACTAACTCCACAGCATCCCTCACTCACCTCCAACCACTCACTACCCATTTGCACGCCCCCCCCTCAGTGTCACAAAACAGTGACACTGAACCAATTGACATCCCTAAGGGTCAATAACTTTATTTGACAAATGTATTCCATGGACTACACTGGAGGAATGTGACCACAAAATATCAAACGGTAAAGCATATCGAAATGCCCAAACTGACACAGATCCTGGCCAATGGGAAAGACATTAAGAACAATAATATATTACAAGGCGGGAATTAGAGGTAGAGAAACGGAGCATCTAAAGAATCTTGAAAGGGAGATCAAAATCAATACGTCAATGTTGTGCAATGTTCTAATGGGGAAGAGAGCAGCGTGTGCAGATTGAAAACTAATCATGTTGCTATTCTCAATGAAAATAACGTGGAAATGTCGAATAATTATTTTGTGCAAGTACTTACAACAGAGGTAAAGGATTATATGCCAGATATTTATGGGCAAATCATATTGAATCCTGGACAGGGATTTATCCAAATTATTATGAACAAAATAACAGTAATGCAGAAATGAATAGCGCTAAGTGGTATCAAATGCACAGTCTTCAAACAAAGGTTTTAAAGGAACGAGATGAGAACATTGCAGATGCCATAAATACAATGTCCCCTGAAGACCTCTCGATTTAATGAGCCATTCCTTTAGATCAAAATATCGCCATTTTAAATGTTGAGTAAGGACATCAGAGAATGATACACCGGTTAACCGAACTCCTCTATGGAAAATTACCAAAGGCTGTAATTAAAGTAACTGAATATGTTGAAACACTACAACTGATTAGAGAAGGTTCAAAACAGTAGTTGAGAGACGAATGTTTCTTATTTGTATTTCCAAAAGCCATTTGATAGTCCCTCATAAGAGAAATTTAGCTAACGCTGGTACCTATGGAATTGAAGGCTTGACTCAGCAGTACACAGAGTACGGATAATGGCAGGTATTATAATGACAGGGTGTGACTAGTGGTGTCTCACAGGGATCTGAATTTAAAGCTCAATTATTTGCTGTATAGGGTGATGGAGTAGAGAGCCACTCCGCCAAATATATTGATGACAAAATGTAGGCATCATTGTGCACAGTGTAGATGGAAGAATAAAATGATGACGTGAATGGTCCAAGCTGTGGCAAATTCCATTTTCGACATTGGCAAGTGTGAAGTCGCCCACTTGGGACCTAGAAAAGAGAACTCAGAGAACTTTCTTAAAGTTCAAAATCTAGAAGTGTCTAAGAGTCTCAGGGTCCATGTAGGTGAATCATTAAAATGTCACACACAGATATCTTTGCACACAGAGGAACAGAATACAAGGGGTAAGTATCATTGAAAGTACAGCGCAGGAGATCACTCATCCCACGGTGTCTGTGGGAGCTCCTCTGAAGTGCAGAGCAGTAAGTGCACCCATAGAATCACAGCAAGATTACAGTGCAGGAGGAGGCCATATGCCTTTTAAACCGTTTTCTCAATGTGCCCAGGCAAATCCAATCATTTGTGTATTTGTACCCTCAGGTCACTGTTCATATATCCCTTTAGAATTGCACCATTTATTTTAGATTGCCTTGTCTTGTTCTTCCTACCAAAATGTATTGCTTCGCACTCTTTGTAAAGTGTCCCTGGCAGGGGTCCACTCATCCGCCAGCCTGTCTATTGCTATGGGCCAGGGTTTAGAGAACAACAAAGTGTATCATGGAGTACACCTGACCCACAACTTTTACTAGATTGTGGTATGGGGAGCACACGACCCACTCTACAGGTGTGGTACAGCAGAAATGGAAAAGTATTTTTAAAGCAAAACAATGTTTATTCTATGAACTCAAGTTAACCTTATTAAAACATACAGTGAACATCTTAGCAACCATTAATTCAAATACAACCCCCAAAGACTACAACACTAAGTAAACCTTTAAGCTTTCCTTTTTAACACCCATGTGACTTTAAAACAAAACCTTTATCAGAAGTACATCAGGTTAAAATCACTACTGAAAACATTTCTAATTCTGAATTCACCAAATGATCAAGAGATAGTCTTTTGATGGCAGAGAGACCAGCAATACACCTGCTTGGTCTGGCTTCAACTCCAACACTGAAAACAAAACTAAAACACACCCTGCAGTAAGCTCAAAAGCAAAAGTAAAAAGCTGACAGACAGCCCAGCTCCACCCACTCTCTGACATCACTGCTGTAGTAAACACCCATTTCTTAAAGGTACTCTCACTACAGGTATTTATATACACACCCATTTATAAACACCCATTTCTTAAAGGTACTCTCACATGACACCTCCCCCCAAGGAAAAAAAAACCCATCAACTTCAAGATGGTTTCATTTTTCACCTTTTCACTATCCTTTAAGAAATGCACACAATAATATACTTTTCGTTTTAAAAAAAACACACGCAAAGGGGTATAATAATATAGTCCATTTTTTTTTCTTCCTCCTCCAACTGAAATCCTTCTCAATTGATAGTCTCTTTGAACAAGAAGATCTCTGCACGATCCGTCCATTTCTCTACGCTTTGGTTTTTCTCTTTAAAGTCAGGTACTTTAGTTCAATCTGATCACAGGATCCCTTGCAATTCTCCAACACAGGAGCATTGGTTTCAGGCCGTCAAATGCCTGTTGAAATTCCGCTATCCACTGAAATTTTTGATTTTGCTTCAGCAAGTCCATCAGTGGAGCAACCACGCTACAAAACGTTTGCACAAATGTTCGATCAAATCCACACATGCCAAGAAATTGCATTATTTCCCTTTGTCTCGAGGGTATTGGAAACTCCACAATAACTGTTGGTTTCTCATCCCGTGTGACCATTCGACCCTGTCCGATTGTATGGCCAAGAACAGTGACTTGGGCTTTTCCAAATTCTTTTGGCTAGGTTTACCACCAAACCCGCCTCCTGAAGTCGATCGAATAACTTCATCAGATGTTTTAAATGTTCTTTACATGTCTGGCTGAAATTACCAGACCGTCAATGTATACCGCACAATTGAGTAATCCTGAAATGACTTTGTTAGTTAACCGTTGAAATGTGGCTGGGGTGGTTTTCCTGCCAAATGGCATAAATTTGAATTGGTATATACCATCTGGAGTCACAAAACCTGAAATCTCCTTCGGCCTTTCAGATAAAGGTACCTGCCAGTAACCTTTAAGTCCATCCAGTTTGGAAATAAAAGCTGATTGTCCTACTTTCTCAATGCAATCCTCCTATGTGGGATAGGATAAGAGTCCGTTCTTGTAACTGCATTAACCTTTCTATAGTCCACACACAACCGTTGGGTACCGTCTGGGTTTGGTACCATCGCTATGAGTGAGCTCCATTGGCTGCAACCACTTAAATTATGCCATTTTTCAGTATACTCTCAATCTCTTTGTTAACCTATGCCAATTTTAAAGGGTTAAGTCTACATGGTTGTTTGATTGGAACAGCATTTCCCACATCTACATCATGTATAACCATTTTAGTACTTCCCAATTTATCTCTACAAACTTGCCCACGTGTTATCAATAACTCTTTCAGGACAGTCCGTTTTTCCTCTGGAAGGTAACTCAACAATTTATCCCAATTTTTAAGAACATCCCCATTTTCCAATTTAATTTGAGCTATGTCAAATTCACAGACATCTAGATTTGATTCGTCACTTTGAGTTAGAATCATTAAAACCGCCTCCTTTTTCTCTCCTTCCCTTTCTAAGTACCTTTTAAGCATATTCACATGACACACTCAGTGAGTTTTCCTTCTATCCGGCGTTTTTACCACATAATGCACCTCACTTAATTTCCTTTCAATCTGATAAGGGCCACAAAACCTTGCTTTTAAAGGTTCACCTACCACTGGTAACAACACTAAAACTTTATCTCCACTGGCAAAACTACGAACTGTGGATTTCTTGTTCGCTACCCATTTCATCACATTTTATGCAACTTTTAAATGTTGTCTAGCCAATTCACCCGATCTATTTAATCGTTCACTGAAATTTGACACGTAATCCAATAATGTAAGTTCTGATTTCTCACTCACCAATTTTTCCTTAATCAATTTAAGTGGTCCTCTTACCTCATGACCAAAGATTAGTTCAAAAGGACTAAATTTGGTTGACTCATTTGGTGCATCCCTAATTGCAAACAGTACGAATGGAATTCCTTTATCCCAATCCTCTGGATAATCTTGACAATAAGCACTCAACATTGGCTTTCATGTCTGATGCCATCTTTCTAACACTCCCTGCGATTCAGGATGGTACGCAGTTGATTTAAATTGTTTTATTGCTAAGCTATCCATAACTTCTTTGAATAACTATGAGGTAAAATTTGATCCTTGATCCGATTGTATTTCTGTGGGTAGTCCATATCGAGTAAAGAATTTCAGTAACTCCTCCACAATCTTTTTAGCTGCAATATTACGTACTGGAATGGTCGCTGGAAACCTAGTAGACACATCCATTATAGTCAAAAGATATTGATTCCCACTTTTTGTTTTAGGCAGCGGTCCTACGCAATCAATTAGGACCCTTCTAAAAGTTTCCTCAAATGCTGGAATGGGTATTAAGGGCGCTGGTTTTATCACTGCTTGAGGTTTCCCTATCACTTGACATGTGTGACATGATTGACAAAATTTAACTACATCTTTATGTAGTCAAGGCCAATAAAAATGTTTCTGGATTGAAGCTTGAGTTTTCCTTATTCCCAAATGACCTCCCACTGGTACCTCATGTGCAACTCGCAACACCTCCTTTCTATACTCTACCGGCAATACCACTTAATGAACTTCGGCCCACTTTTCATCCGCCTGCATATGTAAAGGTCTCCATTTTCTCATCAAGACATCACTTTTATGGTAATAACACTCTGGTATACACACAGATTCCTCTTCCGTGTATGCTTTCAGATACATCCGGTTTATTTCTACATCTTTTTGTTGTAACTCCGCCAATTTTTCTGAACTAAAAATATCCGCCTCATCCTCCACCTATTCTTTTCCAACCATTTGATCAAAAATCGTTTCTGATAATTGCACTTCACCTTTATCTTCACTCTCTGATTTCTCCTCTTGTTTTAACCTGTGACGTTGCGACCTTGTTACTACACAATCCGGAAAAATCCCAGGATATTCGTCCTTCAACACTTCAGATGTCTGATTTTCCACTGGCTTATCAATCACAGTAGGCATCACTCCCACCTGCGATCCAGCTACATCATTACCCAAGATAAACTGTATTCCTGGACAAGATAGTTTCTCTATTACTCCGACTAACACTTCACCACTCTTCACTGGACTTTCCAACCTTACCTTATATAATTAAACACTACTCCTCTAACCCTGAATTCCACATATTACCACCTTTTCTGGCAACATTCTTCCCAAACTGCATAACTCCTCATCTCTTACCATTAAAGATTGACTAGCTCCCATATCTCTTAAAATTGTGACTTCTTTACCTGCTCCTCCTGATACACATGATTAAACTTTACCCATCCAAGTAAATTCTGTAAAGGGATCTGGCACCTTCTTATCAATCACTTCTTGATCAGGCTGTACAATCTTTTGCACCTCCTTCGCTTCACTTGGGCTTTCCTTAACCACTTTAACAAACCCCACTGTCTTATCCGGTTTTACCACATCAGCCTTCCCAGTGCTTTTCTTCAACCACCAACACTGTGACTTTAACTGGTCTAGTTTATTACAGTGAAAACATTTGAAACTTTTCATTCCTTTTCCACCGTCCTGGATTTCTTTTTTAATCTGAGGTACACTATCCTTATTATCTCCCATCAGATCACCTTTGCCTCTACCACTTGAGTATTTCCATGTCCCCAGTTTCAATCCCTCACAGGCTGAAACTGTGTCGGAAACCAAGCTTTGATTTATGAACTAATTCATAATCATCTGCCATTTCTGCTGCTAATCTCGTAGTTTTAACCCTCTGTTCTTCCACATGAGTCCTCACTACATCAGGAATTGAATTTTTAAACTCCTCCAAAAGCATAATTTCTCTGAGAGCTTCTTACGTTTGGTCTATTTTCAAAGCCCTTATCCACCTATCAAAATTACTCTTTTTGAGCCTTTCAAACTCCATGTATGTTTGACCAAATTCTTTCCTTAAATTTCTAAACCTTTGTCTGTAGGCTTCAGGCACTAATTCATATGCACCTCAGATGGATTTTTTCACCTCCTCATACATCCCAGTTACCTCCTCCGGTAGTGATGCAAACACTTCACTAACCCTACCTACCAGCTTTGTTTGAATCAGTAATACCCACATGTCCTGTGGCCATTTCATTTGTTTAGCTACCTTCTCAAATGAAATGAAAAAGGCTTCTACCTCCTTCTCATCAAACCTTGGCAATGTTTGGACACATTTAAATAGATTCCCAGCAAGCCTTCGACTATGATGTTCTTTCTCACTATCCTAATCACTATCATCCAACTGTACGTTTCCCTTTACGTCTGCCAATTTTACCTTACTGTCATGTTTCATGGCCATTTTCTGAAGTTCAAACTCTCTCTCTTTATCTTTTTCCCTGATCTGTATCTCCCTTTATCTTTGTTCTTGTTCTGCTAGGGCTATTCTTTCTGTTTTCCTTTCTTCTCCCTCTTTTTCTTCTCTCTCTCTTTCTCTTTGTCTTTATATTTCCTCTCTCTCTCTTTCATGTTCAAGCTGCTTTAATTCTTTCTCATGTTCCATTTGTTTAATTTGCAACTGAATTTTTGCTATTTCGAATGAGTCAAACTGTATCTGAGGCAACTTAAAATGTTTAACCACTGCCATAATTACCTCATCTTTTTGCATTTTGTCAGGTAAAGTTAACTGCAATGTTTTTGCCAAATCTAACAGTCTGCTTTTAGTCTCTGTCCGTAAGGTACTGTGTGTGACCGTCTCCACACCAAAAACATCTGAGCCTCTGAAAGAGCCATTGTCCACAACTCACTGCCCACTTAAACTAGAATACCATACCTGAAAAGCAACCACAATATGCTCACCCCTCACTGTCTTTAAGTTCACTAAGCCAATCCAATCGATAGACTTTTATCCCGGACGAGCCCCCAATTTGTTATGGGCCAGGGTTTGGAGAATCCCAATGTGTATCATGGAGTTCACCTGACCCACAACTTTTACTAGATTGTGGTATGGGGAGCACACGGCCCACTCTACAGGTGTGGTACAGCAGAAATGGAAAAGTATTTTTTTAAAGCAAAACAATGTTTATTCTATGAACTCAAGTTAACCTTTTTAAAACATACAGTGAACATCTTAGCAACCATTAATTCAAATACAACCCCCAAAGACTACAACACTAAGTAAACCTTTAAGCTTTCCTTTTTAACATCCATACGACTTAAAATCAAAACCTTTATCAGAAGCACATCAGGTTAAAGTCACTACTGAAAACATTTATAATTCTGAATTCATCAAATGATCAAGAGATAGTCTTTTGATGGCAGAGAGAACAGCAGTACACCTGCTTGGCCTTGTAGCTGACTCCTGATTAGAATGGCCAAACCCCGATTTAAAATGGCAAACGGAAGAGGCTGATGGGAAAATCAGCCAACAGGACTCAAACGGACAGCGGCAGGTAAAACAGTGTATTCGCCTCTGGAGAAGCCAGACCAAACCAATACCTGCAGCCATCAACATAACAACACCCCAGCCATCTGCATACTAAGCAGCAATCCCCGGGAACAATTGATACAAAATAGACACACAAAGCCGACCCAGACCTTTCGGCGCCAGCAGGAGCTGACACAAAGAGAGGTAAACGACCACCCCTCGATCAAGGAATCGCTCCAGTATTGGAGAATATCGAACCAAGTGATTGGGACCAAGTCCAATCACTTGGAACCAGGTACAAGGTCCGCCCCGAGAGGCGGGAAGCCCCTGGGGACTATAAGAATAGGGGCCAAGTTCAAATCGACCCTTCTTCTCCTCTCCGCACCCTTCGAGACCCTTCTGCAAGAGAACGTAAGTTTTACTCCAACGATTGCTACCAGATAGACACTCCTGACTACCGACCTGTACCAGCTTTTGAATCCCGCAGGCTCAGAACCCATTCGAAAGGCCATTCATTTCCCTGACCTGGTGGGCCATTTGCAAAGTTAAGTATTGGACTGTTAGTGGTAGGAAGTAGTTTAGAAGTAGAATTATTGTATAAGTATTAATTGCTGTATATAATAAATGAGCATTGATTTAACTCTTACTAAGCGGTGTGTTGGATTATTAATCATTACTCGGACTTGAACCATGTGGCGGTATCAGAAAGATACCTGGCGACTCAAGAGCAAAGGTGACAGAATTAGAGTAAATAAACTAAGGCTAAAATGAGCAACAGCCTGGCTTCAGCTCCAACACTGAAAATGAAACTAAGACACACCCTGCAGCTTGCTCAAAATCGAAAGTAAAATACTGACAGACAGTCCAGCTCCACCCACTCTCTGACATCACTGCAGTAGTAAACACCCATTTCTTAAAGGTACTCTCACTACAGATAATTATATACACACGCATTTATAAACACCCATTGCTTAAAGGTACTCTCACATGACACTATGGCCACTTCAAATATAACACTATTCACCTCATCGTTCGCAGTACATTTTGGGGCAACTCCAATTTTGAAATAGAGCTCTGTGCACCCAGGTCTAGACCATGAATATATATATACGTCCAGGATACCAAGAAACAATCCTGGTAACAAACAATGAGAAATCTCATGTTCCACCTTTGTCCAGTCTGCAAAACATCCGCTGATTGCTGCTCTGTTTCCTATTACTCAGCATCCGTACTGCCAGCATCATTTTGGTGCATGAACTTCAGCTTTCATAGACTTTCATAGAATTTACAGTGCAGAAGGAGGCCATTCGGCCCATCGAGTCTGCACCAGCTCTTAGAAAGAGCACCCTACCCAAGGTCAACACCGCCACCCTATCCCCATAACCCCATAACCCAGTAACCCCATAACCCAGTAACCCCACCCAACACTAAGGGCAATTTTGGACACTAAGGGCAATTTATCATGGCCAACCCACCTAGCTGTGCTGCAAACCTGTCCTGTGACTATCAAATGCATTTTTGAAGCCCATGTACATCACTTCAATAACATTACTTTCAATTATCTGTCGCCTCAATAAAAACTTACTCGAATTAGTTAAATATGATTTGCTTCTAATAATTTTGTACTGACTTTCCTTAATTCATCTACACACGTCCCAAATAATGCTAATTGCGTCTACTGTGATGAATGTAATAAATTATTTTAGATTATATTTTGTTGTAGTAATGTTATTGAAAACCCTTGATTCAAATACAGACAGGCAGTATATCTACTAAAGCTGTAATCAAGCTGCCATAAAAGTGAAATGATCATTGATTATAACCATTTACTTGTTTACATATAGCTAGCTAATGGAATATTGTTTACAGAAAGGAGATTCCCTGTGGTGTGGATAATGTATGAGGTAGTGGTGTTTAGTGCTAGATAAGCAGCTCATGGGACTTCTTAGTGGGATACAGATTATGTAAATAATAGGAGCCAGATCTGTCTGTGGTTTTGGCAGTATGGATGTAGGATTTGAGTCTGACAAGATAGAGAGATTTTCAGGTTGTTCCTGAAAGGGTCTTTCTCCGAAGGTCTGCACAGAGAACAGCAAATAACCCTGATTGCTAACTTTATTTATGAGTGGATTATGAACTGAAAATCCAAAGAGCTTTTACAGATACATAAAGGGCAAAAGAGTGACTAGGGAGAGGGTAGGATGTCTTAAGGATAAACAAGGTCATCTATGTGTGGATTCACAAGGGATGGGAGAGGTCCTAAATTAATATTTCTCATCAGTATGTTGAAAAAGGCACTAATGTTAGGGAATTAAGTGATGTCTTGAGGAGTGTACATATATTATAGAGAAGGAGATGCTGGAGTTATTAAAGCGTACCAAGATAGATAAAACCCCTGACCTGATTAAATGTATCCCAGGGCATTGTGGGAGGCTAAGGAGGAAATTGACGGCCCCCTAGCTGAGATATTTCAATCATCGACAGCCTCAGGAGAGGTGCCTGAAGATTGAAGGGTAGCAAATGTTGTGTCCTTGTTTAAGACGGGCTGTAGGGATAAGCCTGAGAACTACAGAACGGCGAGCCATACTTTTGTAGTGGGTAAGTTGTTGGAAGATATTCTGAGGGACAGGATGTAAGGCATTTAGACAGGCAAGGACTGATTCGGGAAAATTAGCGTGGCTTTGTAAGGGGAAAGTCATGTCTGACGAATTTGATTGAGTTTTTTGAAGGGTAACCAAGCGGTTGATGAGGGCAGTGTGGTCAACGTTTTCTACATGGATTTTTGCCAGGTCTTTGACAAGGTACCGCATGGTAGGTGGTTGCAAAAGGTTAAATCTCATGGAATCCAGGGTGAGGTAGCCAATTGGATACAAAATTGGCTTGCGGACTGAAGCCAAAGGGTGGTTGTGCAGGGTTATTTTTCAAAATGGAGGCTCGTGACCAGTGGTGTGCCCTCAGGGATCGGTGCTGGGTCCATTGTTATTTATGATATATATATAAATGATTTGGATGAGAATGTAGGAGGCATGGTTATTAAGTTTGGAGATGACACCAGGATTAGTGGCATAGTGGATGGTGAAGAAGGTTATATAAGATTGCAACAGGATCTTGACCAATTGTGCCTGTGGGCCGATGAATGGCAGATGAAGTTTAATTTGGATAAATGTGACGTGATGCATTCTTGTAGATAAAATCAGGGCAGGACCTACTCAGTTAATGGTAGGGAGTTGGGGAGAGTTACAGAACAAATAGATCTAGGAGGACAGGTTCATAGCTCCTTGAAGGTGGAGTCGCAGGTAGAGAGGGTGGTGAAGAAGGCTTTCAGCATGCTAGGTTTCATTGGCCAGAATTTTGAATACAGGAGTTGGGATGTCTTGAAGTTGTACAAGACATTGATAAGACCACACATGGGATACTGTATTCAGTTCTGGTCACCCTATTATAGGAAGGATATTGTTAAACTAGAAAGAGTGCAGAAGAGATTTACGCGGATGTTACCAGGACTTGATGGTTTGAGTTATAAGGAGAGGCTGGATAGGCTGAAACTTTTTTCCCTGGAGTGAAGGAGATTTAGGGTTGATCTTATAGAGGTCTATAAAATAATGAGGAGCATAGATAAGGTAGATAGTTGACATATTTTCCCAAAGGTACAGGAGGCTAGAACTAGAGGGCATAGGTTTAAGCTGAGAGGGGAGAGATACAAAAGAGACCAGAGGGGAAATTTCTTCACTAAGAGGGTGGTGAGCATCTGGAATGGGCTGTCAGAGGCAGTGGTAGAGGCGGGTACAATTTTGTCCTTTAAAGAGCAGTGAACAGTTAAATGGGCAGTGTGGGTATAGCGGGATATGGGCCAAATGCGGGAAAGTGGGACTAGCTCAGTGATAGAAACTGGGCAGCATGAACAAGCTGGGCCGAAGGGCCTGTTTCCATGCTGTAAACATCTATGACTCCATGACTCTATGTATTGGGATGTTTTGTTTGAATATATATACTGGCAGGTGTAGATAGTGAGTTAAAGTGTTTCCTTTTATTTAAGAACTGTTTCACTGCTAATTGTAAAGCTATTTATTTGATGTGAACGTGGTTCATTCTGTGTTTAAATTCAAATAAGTTTCAACATGAAAGATACCCTCCTGGGGTGAAGTATCCTTTCCTCACAGTTTTACAAATTGCAAATTGCTTGGGATTCTCACCCGGTATTGGTCCGGTATCCTAACAGCATGATTATCGTTTCTAAAAATGTAGCGATCACAGAGTTTAAATGGACTGGTCTATTGTTACTAGATTTATCCTTATGCATGTTTTGGAACAACTGCAATTCTCCAGACTAGCACCACCCCTATTTTCATGGAAGGTTGGAATATTATGACTTGTGTCATAATTTCCTCCTTTACTTCCTCAATATCCTCAGGTGTGTTGCATCTGTTTCTGGTGACTTATCAACTTTTGAGACTTCCAGCCTCCTCTTTATCAATTTTCAGCTCAATGATTTAACTCTTTCACTTTATCTTCAGCATTGGGTTTTTTCTTTGGTAAGGACAGATGTAAATTGTTAATTCAGTGCTTCAGTTATAATAATAATCTTTATTGTCATAAGTAGGCTTACATTAACACTGCAATAACGTTATTGTGAAAATCCCCTAGTCGCCACACTCCGGCGCCTGTTCGGGTACACAGAGGGAGAATTCAGAGTGTCCAATTCACCTAACAAGCACGTCTTCCGGGGCTTGTGAGAGAAAACCAGAGCACCCGGAGGACAACCATGCAGACATGGGGAGAACGTGCAGACAGTGACCCAAGGCAGGAATCAAACCCGGGTCCCTGGCGCTGTGAAGCAATAGTGCTAACCACTGTGTTACCGTGCCACCCTCTGCCTCAATGCCATGATGCCCTCTGCCTCAATGCGTAGACTTCTTGGCCCTTTATCAGCTCCAGCCTTTATTTTCCCACCCTTGTACCATGTAAATGCCTGGGTAAGACTTGTCAATTCTCTTTGTGGCAACTGTTGGTGTATTCTCTCTGTCTCTCTGTTCGTGTTTTCTCTTGTCGTCTACAGTTCCTAAATTATTCCTGGTGCTGACTTGTACTCCATACTCTGCTCATTGGAATTGAGAAGAATGATAGGTGATTTCATTGAAACATCTTGGATTCTTAAGGAGCTTGATGAGGTAAATGCTGAGAGGATGTTTCCCCTCATGGGAGGACCAACGGGCAGAGTCTCAGAATAAAGGGGTGCCAATTCAAGACTGAGATGAAGAGGAATTTCTTCTCTCAGACGGTTGTAACTGTTCCATTACTGATGCCTGGTCCACGCACTTCCGCCACCGATCAGCCCGAGTCACAAGGGACCACGTGGTCTCCTCCTTGTTTCTATGTTTAACTGTCTTAACGTTCTAAGATGTTTGCCCTGCAGGCCGGGTTTGTGGTGAAATCAAATCTGTAAAACTCTGTTGCTTGTCTGATTCGATTATTCCTTTATAAAGGAGAATTAATTCACTACATTACAGGATGACCTGGAATTCGAACCCGCATTACTGTGACTAAAAAACGTAGCGACATTTAGACGCCTTTTCGTAGCAACAAAGTCAGTCACTGGCTGCAGCGCACCGAAATACTGCAATCACATAAATAACAACACCCGTTGGTGGAATGTTACCAGTAGCTGGTTACCTCTAGCTCCCACCAACACGATGTTTTTACTCATCTAGGTTTCATGTAGTGCTCCATGGTACTCACTACAGCTACTGAGTCAGGACTATCCCGATTTGAAACCAGGGCAACTTCGCCCCACGGGTGGTTGCTAGTTTCCGATTTGGTGACTGGTTCAGTGAACCCGGGCAGTCGGGAGCGTTCATTTCTAACGTTGCCCCTTATTAATAGAGGAGTCCGAAAGCAAAGCATCGTCATGTGGAACAGGAACAACTAGTGATCAATGCTAATTGATTGGACATGGATTCACACACAATATCATTGGCACTGGAATCACCATGATACACATTTCCGAAAAAAGCATAGGCAAGTTTACTGTAGATCTTGATGATGTGCCTGCCCTGGATTGGGCTGGTATGCGGTACTTCTATTTGAAAGATCTAGATTGAAGTTCAGCCATGATTGGTAGTTTAGAATCTCTCATTGGGCTAATGGGTCAATCTTGACGCAATGCCGGTAAGTAGAAAATGACAGCAACAGTTATTCAGGATTTAACAGGAGATTGGCGACTTTTTCCGGACAGCCAGGAAAGACGACTGAATTTTACACCCGAAACCAAAACAGTGCTGCATTATTAGGGGTCTACCTTTAAGGCAAGTGTTAAGAGACTTTGTTGGGCCGGAACCTGGTGACATTATTTTTCCAATTTCCTTGCCCAAATTCTGAACTTCCATCAAGGACAGACCATCTCCGGCCCATCGGCTGATGACTGACTGTCTGAACCCGTTAAATGGAAGAACATGCTGATCATCTACCACCAGAAGCAGTGGGCCGTTCATTTTTCAAGTCAAGTCGGCCTGATACCCCAGGGGCGTCCGAAGAGGAAAGAGAATTCCGAACGCGATACCCAAGCTTGGCTACAAGATTTCAATAATTAGTCAACATTTCGCTGAAGTGCCAGCTCTGCTAAAGCTGTTGCCTTTTGAAAGGGGAAGAAATTACCTCCACTGAGATAAATAACAATTTAAAACAATACTCCATGTATGCTGCAGCCGCTGGGTGGTTTGAATGGTGCCTTACGTCGCGCTGTGATTGGTTAGTGAGGGCGTTATGGCCGCCGCGATTCCGAGTCACTGGAGTAAGGCTGCCGATGAGTATACCCGACTTCTCCCTTACTTTAAAGGCTTTGTACAATCCGGCAGCAGAGATTATTTTCATAATGTCTGAAGGTCAGGTATCTTGGCCAGTTGAACTGTACGTAAACATATGTCGCTCCTGAAAAGATTCTGCGGGAGCGGCCATCTTGACTTTGCGATCACAGGTCATCGTTAATGCCCTTTTATGTCTCCAAAGATGCTCTCTGGTTCTGCTGACCTGCGGATCCTTCTGAATAACAAATATACGAGGGTGTGAATTAGGATCTGAAGCCGGCCATGTCTGATGTGATTGTAGTCTCAACTCAACATTCCCACTGTCCCCATCTACAAGGCACACGTCAGGAGTGTGATGGAGTCATCTCCACTTGCCTGGATGAATGCAGTTCCAACAACACTCGAGAAGCTCAGCACCATCCAGAACAAATCAGTCCACTTGATTGGCAGCCCAGCCACCACCTCCTACATTCACTCCCTTGGCGAACAGTTTGTACCAACTACAAGATGCAATGCAGTAACTCATCAAGGCTTCTTCAACAGCACCTTCCAAACCCATGACTATTACCATCTAGAAGGACAAGAGCCACAGATCCCTGGGAACCCCACCCACCTGGAGATTGCCCTCCAAGTCACTCACCATCCTGAGTTGGAAATATATCGCCATTCCTTCGCTGGGGCAACATCCTGCAACTCCCTGTCTAACAGCACTCATGGACTGCAGCGGTTCAAGAAGACAACTCACCACCACCTTCTCAAGAGCAATTAGGGATGGGCAATGAATGCTAACCTAGCCGGTGAAGCCAACATCATGTGAATGAATTTTTTAAAAAACTAATGAACTCTGCCTTAAAAAAACTGTTCACAGACTGTGCTTTCACCACCTTTTGAAGAAGAGGGGAAAATAAATCTCCTTATTCTCCTATTTCCAGCATATTATATATTTATTTCAGGTTTTCAACACCGTTGTATTTTCCTTTGAAGCGGATAGCGTAATCGGATTCGAGGAGAAATGATATAAATATGTAGGTCCTCACTGAAAAGAGAGGGTGAGATGGTGAGTGTTTTGGGGGGATTAGATAACATAGACCTTGGCAAACTACATCACCTTGTACAGCACATTAGAGCGAGAGGACAGGGTCTGCGCTGGAAGTGTTAAAGTCCAACTGAGTGTTTGAGCGAAGATTGCTTTTCTGATTGGAGGGCTGTGACTAGTGATGTTCTGCAGGGATCAGTGCTGTTCGTAGTATATATAAATAATTTGGAGGAAAATGTAACTGGTCTGATTAGTAAGTTTGCAGACGACACAGGTTGGTGGAATTGCGGATAGCGATGAGGACTGTCAGAGAATACAGCAAGATTAAGATCGTTTGGAGACTTGGGCAGAGAGATGGCAGATGGAGTTTAATCCAGACACCTCCAATGCATTTTGGAGGTCTAATACAGGTAGGGCATATACAATGAATGGTAGAACCCTCAAGCGTATTGACAGTCAGAGAGATCTAGGAGTACAGGTCCACAGGTCATTGAAAGGGGCAACACAGGTGGAGAAGGTAGGCAAGAAGGCATACAGCATGCTTGCCTTCATTGGCCGGGGCATTGAGTATAAGACTTGGCAAGTCATGTTGCAACTGTATAGAACCTTATTTAGGCCACACTTGGAGTATAGTGTTCAATTCTGGTCGCCACACTACCAGAAAGTTGTGGGGGCTTTAGAGAGGGTGCAGAAGAGATTTACCAGGATGTTGCCTGGTATGGAGGGCATTAGCTACGAGGAGAGGTTGAATAAACTCGGTTTTTCTCACTGGAACGACAGAGGTTGAGAGACGACCTGATAGAGGTCTACAAAATAATGAGGGGCATAGACAGGGTAGATAGTCAGAGACTTTTTCCAAGGGTAGAGGGGTCAATTACTAGGGGGCATAGGTTTAAGGTGCGGGGGCAAGGTTTAGAGGAGATGTGCGAGGTAAGTGTTTTACACAGAGGGTTGTGGGTGCCTGGAACTCGCTACCGGAGGAGGTGGTGGATGCAGGGACGATAGTGACATTTAAGGGGCATCTTGACAAAT
Organism: Scyliorhinus torazame; assembly: GCF_047496885.1. Taxonomy (NCBI): domain Eukaryota; kingdom Metazoa; phylum Chordata; class Chondrichthyes; order Carcharhiniformes; family Scyliorhinidae; genus Scyliorhinus; species Scyliorhinus torazame. The sequence goes on along the minus strand of NC_092723.1, from coordinate 81,340,742 downwards.
ACATGAATAGGATGGGAATAGAGGAATACGGACCCTGGAAGTGTAGAAGATTTTAGTTTAGACGGGCAGCATGGTCGGTGCAGGTTTGGAGGGCCGAAGGGCCTGTTCCTGTGATGTACTTTGTACTTTTTTATTTTTTTATTTAAGGGTCCGGGTAGCTCTGCTCCAGAGTGGTATAGGGTAATGCCGATGGCGCAGATTGAAATTCCCAAACCGACTTCCGGAGCTGGCCAAAGTGAGTAGGGTGAGACTGATTCTGCTCCTAAAAGGATTGGGAATGATAGGGCACCGACTTGGAGGGATTTGAAACAGCGGGGTGGTTGCGATCTGGAATGCACTACTTGAAAATGCGTTGGCGGCAAGGATAGTGGGGGGGGGGGGGGGGGGGGGGGTTGCAGGAAGAATGGCATCAAGTCATATTTCTTCTTTGGGAAACCCGGGTAGACAGATGAGCCGAATGGCATATTCTGCACAGTAACATAGAACAGTACAGCACAGACCAGGCCCTTCGGCCCTCAAAGTTGTGCCGAGCATTGTCCGAAACCAAGATCAAGCTATCCCACTCCCTGTCATTCTGGTGTGCTCCATGTGCCTATCCAATAACCGCTTGAAAGTTCCTAAAGTGTCCGACTCCACTATCACAGCAGGCAGTTCATTCCACACCCTAACCACTCTCTGTGTAAAGAACCTACCTCGGACATCCCTCCTATATCTCCCACCCTGAATCTTATGCTTATGCCCCCTTCTAACAGCTACATCCACCCGAGGAAATAGTCTCTGAACGTCCACTCTATCTATCCTGCTCATTATCTTATAAACCTCTATTAAGTCGCCTCTCATCCTCCTCTGCTCCAAAGAGAAAAGCCCCAGCTCCCTCAACCTTTCCTCAGAAGACCTATCCTGCAAACCAGGCAGCATCCTGGTAAACCTCACATGCACCCTCTTCATTGCCTCCACATCCCTCCTACAATGAGGCGACCAGAACTGCACGGACCAACATGTGCGAGGTCATCGAATTAGATATTCAACCAAACCCGTCACCCTCACAACCTCCTCTCCGCTTGTCAGATTTCTAAAAATGCAGCTATTCCACACAATTCCTTAACCCTGGTGACAGTTGCATCTTCGTTTACGCCTCTATAAATAATTCGTGAAGTGTCTCGGGGTGTATATTTCTGTGCAGAAGTCACTGTATAAGTATGATACCTGTGTCCAGTGATGGAGAATACAAAAACAATGAGATGTCAATAAATTTGTACAAAACGTATATTTACAGAAATAAAATATAGAATTAGAAATAAGAAAGTTATCACAATAAATATTAAGTTCAATTTAATGTTATAACTAATATACTTTTCCTCAAAAAAGTACCAACGACAACTTAAATTTATCAAATTAGAAGCGGATTTAAAATGGAAATAGACCCTATTTCTGCCAATAAAGTAGTTATTATTTAAGAACTGACAAGATAGTCTGTAGTTAAAAAATAAATATTAGTGGGACTGTTTCTGTTTATCTTCAGAGAATTCGATTCGAACGTGTTCGTGTCATGTTCGTTTTCAACATTAAATGCCGAACATGACTTCACAATAAATATTAACTTGGTTCTTGAAGCTGCGAAAAAAAACCTTGTACAAAACCGTGATTCGGCTGCAGACGGAATGCGATTGTAGGCACCTCATGTTCAAAACTCCAAAAACAATGGTAACAGTGGGTTTCCAGAATATATCGGGGGTGGGCGGTGTCAGAATAAAAGCTAGTTTGAGAAGTTAGGGGATCCGGGTCCTGAAGCTGAGAAGGTTTAGAACCGAACAATACAAGTGGGGGAGGTGGAGGGGTGCAATTTTGTCTGATATTATTTGGCGTTCCATACAATGGTCATTTCTCCTGGTGACACTTTACCGGAAACAATGTAGATATAAATCTCCAATACAAGATGTCACTGAATGTCAAAAAGGGCCAAAGTGTCCTCTTAACGCCTCTCCACCTCCTCCAAAACAGTCTTAGGGAGATGGAACAGCAACAGGCAGGCACATTACTGAGAAATTAATAAATAATCATATAATCATGAATTCCCATTCGGATCCGCACCGACCCCCCGAAAGAGCACCCTACCAAGCCCACTCCCCCACTTTATCTATCCCTGTAACCCCACCTAACCTTTGGACACTAAGGGGCAAATTAGCATGGCTAATCCGCACACCCTTGGACTGTGGGAGGAACCCCTCGCACACCCACGGAAAGAAAGTGCAAACTCCATACAGTCACCGCAGGCTGGAATTGAACCCCGGGCGCTGAAAGGCAGCTGTGTTAGCCACTGTGCCACCGTGCAGCCCCCGCGGGGCAATACTGCAGCAATCGTCGGGGATTTCTATTACATAGTATTAACTGGAATGTAATCAGTGTAAATGGCACAGAGGGCGCAGCACTTGTGTTTAATGTGTGGAGGAGAGCGTTTTCAGCCCCTACCAAGCAAGCCAAGTAAGAGAAATGGCAGTTCTGGATTTCGTTTCAGGAAATAAAATTAGGCAGTGGGAAGGATTATCAGTGGAAGAGCATTTTGGTGGAGGTGATCAGCATTCAGTTAGATTTAGAGTAGGTTATAGAAAACGTGCAAAGGTAGACCGGCAGTAAATATTTTAAATTGGGGAAAAATCCGTTTTGCTAATCAGACAAGTGATTTCCCGAAATTGAATTGCAAACAACTACTTGAACGTAAGTCAGAGCAATGGGAGGCAGTCAAGGAAGAGAATTCGACTGCCCTGGATGTCAAACTGTGTGTGGAATAGGATTCGGCCAAAATATATCATGTCAAATACTGAAGGCGCAATAATGCACAAAGCCTGGAAGAGTATAGAATGTTCAGGGTGACATCAAAAAGGCAATTAGAAGAGCAAAGAGATTAAATCATTGGCGAGTAAATCAAGGGAAACGTATTCGTGTAAATACATGAAAAGCAAGAGCATTATTGAGGAAACAATCGTCTATTTGAAACCAAATGTGGAGCCTGTGTCCAGGCAGAAGACAAATATATGTTTCTCAATGAATTATTTTTATATGTTTATATGTTTTCATGAAAGAGGAGACATTCAGGGTAAGAAAGAGAAGTATGAAATGACGTGATTAGCTAAACATGGTGACAGAGAAGTGTTAGGGGGATTTACATATTTAAAAGCAAATGAAAAGTCAGACCCAGATAAAATCTGCTGAGGAAGCAAGGGAAGATATAGTGGAGACGTTTTACCATCGTTTTACAATCTTCTTTGACTACTGAAGTGGTGCCACGGAAGTGTTATAGGGACGGTTTAGCTCCGTTAGCTGGACGGAGCAAGGCCAGCGGCGCGGCTTCATATTCCTGGAGGATGAGGTTGCCTTCCCAACCTTGTCCCTCGCCTGAGGTGTGTTTCTCCTCAGGTTAAATCACCACCAGTCAGCTCTCCCGGGGGAGACTTTACTTTTACTTACTATTATACCATTGCTTAAAAAGAGAGGAAGGGTAGGTTGAGAAATTACATGCCAGTTAGCCTAATCTCATTAGCTAAATGAACCTTCTCTGCGTCCAATCGTAGTATATCTTTCTTTAGATAAGGGGACCAGAATTTTTCACAGTATCCCAGGTATAGTCTAACTAGTGCCTTGAATAGTTTCAGCAGGACTTCCCTATTTTATACTCAATCCCCTTTAAAAGGGAGTCCAACATTTCATTTGCCTTCCCAATTATCTGCTGAACTTGCATGCTAGCTTTTTGAGGTTTATGCACGAGGACCCGCAAATCTCTCTATGTTGCAGTTTCCTGCAGTCTTTGCCCTTTTCAATAATATTCAGCCCTTTTATTCTTCCTACTGTCATGTGAGAGTACCTTTAAGAAATGGATGTTTATAAATAGGTGTGTATATAAATATCTGTAGTGAGAGTACCTTTAAGAAATGGGTGTTTATTACTGCAGTGATGTCAGAGAATGGGTGGAGCTGGGCTGGCTGACAGCTTTTTACTTTCGTTTTAGGCTGTTTGCTGCAGGGTGTGTTTTAGTTTCATTTTCAGAGCTTGATAGCTGCAGTCACAGCCAGAAGGTGTATTAGAATCTCTCTCTGTAATCTAAAGACTGTAAATCGATCCTGGTGATTTAAAACTAATAACAGTAGTGACTTTAATCTGCTGTGCTTCTGATAAAAGGTGTTTTAAGTCTTATGGATGTTAAAAGGAAAGCTTAAAGGATTACTTAGTGTTGTGTTCTTTGGGGTTGTCTTTGAATTAATGGTTGCTAAGATGTTCACTGTATGTTTTAAAAAGATTAACTTGAGTTCATAGAATAAACATTGTTTTGCTTTAAAAAATACTTTTCCATTTCTGCTGTACCACCCCTGTAGAGTGGGCCGTGTGCTCCCCATACCACAATATATTAAAAGTTGTGGGTCAGGTGAATTCCATGATACACTTTGGGGTTCTCTAAACCTTGGCCCATAACACTACCAAAGTGCATAACTTCACATTTTCCTACATTATATTCCACCTGCTATTTTTTGCCTGTACACTTACCCTGTCTATATCCCTCTGTAGACTATTTGTGTCATCTTCACTACTTGGCTTCCCACCTACTTCTGTGGCATCCACAAATTTGTCAACAGTGCAATGATGCAATCTTGCCACTAACCATACCTGACTAACGTGCTGAAAATTTTGAGGAAGTAACAAAGAAGGCAAGTCATGTGATATGGTCTGCATAACAAGGCCCCGCCTAAATTACCAAGTAAAGAGCGAATTGGATATAAAATTTGCTGAATGTCAGGAACCAAAGAGCGCTGATCAATGGGGTGTTAAAGCTTTTCCCCGTGGAATTTAGTAGGGTTTAGTATTAGGTGCTTCCTATTCGTGGTATATATTGATGATTTCGACTTAAATGCAGGGTGACTGATTATAAAATGTCCAAATGATACAAAAATTGACTGCATGGGTGATGGTGTGGAAAAACGCTATGAATTCTAGCAAGGTTCAGTGGCTGGTCAGGTAGCCAGAAAAGTGGCAAAAGCAATTCTGACTCGAAAGGTGGAGGAGAACCAAAATGAAGGAACATACAATAGGACACTGAGAAATGTACAGGAAAAGAGGGAGCTTGCAGTGGACGGACACTGATCTAGGAAAGTAGCAAGATAAGTAGATGATATGGTTAAGATGGCATAGGCGGCTCCCCTTTATTGGCCAATACATTCTGGAGCAGAGAAAATATACTGTTTAAATCACGAGGTGGTTCACACTAGAATGCTGTGTACAGCTCTGATCACCACGTTACAGGTTAGATGGCCCAAGAGTCGGTGGAGAGGACATTCCATAGGATGTTGCCAAGAATGGAACATTTGTTTGTTAATTTAGTGTACCCAATTTTTTTTTCCAATTAAGGGGCAATTTAGCATGGGGGCGAAACCCGCGCAAACACGGGGAGAATGTGCAAAGTCCACACGGACAATGACCCAGAGCCGGAATCGAACCTGGGACCTCAGCGCCGTGAGACAGCAATGCTAACCACTGCGCCAATGTGCTGCCCCAGAATGGAATATTTAAACTGTGACAAAATCCACCTAACCTGTTAGGCTCAGATTGTTTTTTTAGTGCAGAGGAGACTGAGGAGAGATTTATGTGAGTTCTATAAAATTGAGAGGCCTAGGTAGATGGTTAGTAATTAGCTGGTTCTATTAGCAAATAGGTCAATAACCGGGAAGGGATGGGGACGGGAGGCGGGGAGAGGAATATGAATAGCTTTAGAGTAATTGGTAGAGGAATTAGAGATGAATTAAGGAGAGCGCTGGGAGATTGGAAATCAATGACCGTAGGCAGAAACCCAATCGCGTTTTAAAAATAAGCACTTGAATATCCAAATCAAGAGCTGGAAGGTGAGATTCGGCTGAATTTATTCTTTGCGGCTATCATGGACAGAATGTGCCGAATTCCACCACTCCATAATTCTACGATTCTAACTTAAACATGCAAATAAATAACTGTCTGTGAGTAGAACTTTATATTATCTCTCAAAGCATGCTCTCCGCATTGTTATACAATGACCAACATATTGGAACACTGGTGTGTGAAGGTGGCATAAATCAATTGATTTCCAGAAAAAAATCTTTGGTCACAAGAAGTAAAATTCTGCCACTCCTTCTTCCTACTGTTTTATGTAGCATTTTGCCATACATCCGAACCTCTCCTTCTGTTCTCATATTGTTTCTACCTCAAACATTTCTAATTTTCTCTCCCCGTTTAATTATCGGAGTATTGCTACAGTGCAGTAAGAGGCCATTCGACTCATCGAGTCTGCACCCTGACCCACCCTTCGAAAGAGCACCCTACCCAGGTGCAATCCCCGGCCCGATTCCCGTAACCCCAGCTAACCTTTGGATACTAAGGGGCAATTTAGCATGGTCAATCCACCTAACCTGCACATCTTTGGACTGCGGGGGGAAATAGGAGTACCCGGAGGAAGCCCACACAGAAAAGGGAGAACGTGCAAACTGCACACAGTCAACCAAGGCTGGAATTAAACCCAGGTCCCCGGCGCTGTGAGCCAGCGGTGCCTTTATTTTTTTTTAATTTTCTGTTTATCTGTAGTGCGTGCAAAGCACAATACCTGACGCTGATTCTACTCTGCTCCTTTTCCCTTGTTTAATAATCGTTATTACATTTTTTCTGCACCTATGTCCTCCCTGCATTTACTAGTTTAATGTCCTCGTGTCCACGCCTGTTATCCTTTCCGCAGACACCCGGTTCCCAGTCCAGTTCAGGTAGACCCCGCCCTGAATGGAGCAATTCCTTGTTCGTACCAGCATTGATTGGGACACCCCTTTCCCCTAACCCTTGAAAGGCTTCGCTATAAGTATCGGCAAGAGGTTAGGCGCTATTAACAGTCAGCAACGCCCCTTCATCTCAACAATTGGATTCTAGCTCCACAAAACATTATTTCGTCCGTTTAATGTAATGATTCTTTGCGGAATAAGTTTGGGGAATTTCCAAAAAAATCCTCGTGGGTCAAAGATCACAGGTCAGAAGTGCTCTCAATGTGACTAACTGGTAATCTCACTCTGCGTATCGTGAAGGTTCTATTCGGATAAAAATTAATTCGACAACGACAAATTAGATTTGCAAAAGATAGACCAGGCGGAATCTCGTGGAGAAAACGGGTCCTGGGCGGTGGCTGGAGAGAATCTTGCGCCACTCAGACACTTACTTGGCCAGCGACAAGCCTTCCTGAGGATCAAGGACCCCGAGGAGAGCTGCCAGCCAACCAGAGACCTTACTTGTCCTCAGTACTCCCATGGGGGAGGAATTGGACGTCACCTATTGGCTCGAACAGAGAGTCGGTAAGGTGGTTGGAGAAAGAATACGGCTAATGGGTATGTTCTCAGATTGGCAGGGTGTGAACCGTGATGTCCCCGAATTATGTGTTCGGTCGATGCAGCTTTTCACGGCATTTGAAAATGAAGTGAATGAAGAGTCTCTGAGCCTGGTGACGATAGTAAGTTACATAGCCCAGCATAAGTGGTTTTCTTCAGTACCCTAAATCTTTCTATGTTTCAAAGTCACAGAATTGCTGCAGCACAGAAGGAGGCCATTTGTCCCATCGTGTCTGTACTATTGCCCTAACCACTCAGCGCAAACATGCTTTGCCTCATGTTATGTTTTTTGCCAATCTCTATGTGGATGGGAACATAGGATATGTAGGTTAGGTGGATTGGCCATGCTAAAGGATGTACAGGTTAGGTGGGGTTACGGCATTAGGGTGGGGGAATGGGCCTTGGCGAGGTGCTCTTTCATTGGGTCGGTGTAGACTCGATGGGCTGAATGTCCTTCTTCTGCACTGTAGGATTTCTATGATTATATTCTATGATAACGTTGCAAAGGGATACAATGGATTCACCAAATGCTCGAAAAGGTGACAGATGGAATTCAAAGCGGGGAAATGTGAGCCTATCCATTTTAAATCTCGGAAGGATACTCTCCAAATGGTAAGAAGCTATGGATTGTCGATGAGCAGAAATATTTCGCGATACAAGCGCGAATTCACCAAAAACTGATGGTCAAGAGCAAAAACTAATTCAAAAGAGAAAAGGAATGTTGGCCTTAATTTCAAGAGGCCCAGCTCGACGTCAGCTCCCATCTGGATCCCATCTGCAATACTGGCGGCAGATTTGGGGATAATTGCCTTGGAGGAGGGACAGTGCAAGTTGGCAGGAAGATACCGGGGTTAAAAGGGTTAAATTAGGAGATGAGACTGCTGAGACTAGTTTGGTATCTCTTAGGATATAGAAGTGAAGTGGTGATCAAACAGTGATGTTTTAAATGATAAGGCAGCATAGGAACACATGACTGAGGAACCAGGAGGGGGTCATTCAGCCCTTCAAGCCATTCAATAAGATCATGGTTGTGTGTCAACTCCACCTCCCTGCCTGTCCCCCATAACCCCTGATTCCTTCGTCTATCAAAAATCTGTCTAACTCAGTTTTGAATATATTCAATGACCCAGCTTCCAATTCTCTTCGGGGAAGAGAAATCCACAAATTAACCCCTCTGAGAGAGAAAGTTAAACCCCCTCATCTTTGTCTTAAACAGCATTCTTATACTTTGCCTCCTGGTTCTAATCTGTCCCACAATTGGAAATATCCTATCTGCTCAACCTTTCCTCGTAAATTAAGCTCTCATCCCAGGAACCCGTGGACTGAACCGTCTCTGAACTGCTAACCAATTACGTATTTTTCAAAAGAGGCCAAAACAGCACACACTATTCCAGATCTGGTCTCATCAAGGCCCTGCACAGCTACAGTAAAACTTCCCGACATTTACATTCCACCCCCCTTGTAATAAACACCAACATTCAATGTGCCTCCCTAATCACTTGCTGCACCTGTATACTAACTTTGTGGTTCATGTACCAGGACACCCAGATCCTTCTGTACCTCAGAGTTCTGCAACCTTTCTCCATTTAAACAATATACTGATTTTTAGGATAGATGGACTGGAACGTTTCCCTCTGGTGGGAGAGTGCAGAACAAAGGGATAAAACTTTAACATTGGACCTCGGCTACTTGGATGGTGTCAGAAAGCATTTCTTCACTGAAAGAGTGCTGGAAATTGGGAAGCTCCACCCCCCGAAAGCTGTTGAGTCGCAGCCAATTGAAAATGTCAAACCTGCGATTGATATTGTTGGCTAGGTAACGGTATTATGCACAACGGGATTAAGGAGTTAAGATACATGCGAACTATGATCTATCGGAGGAGGGGAAACGGACTATTCGTGTTCCTATGTTCACATGTTTTATGAGCATGTTCATATAATTAAAGACGATGACAGTATCGAAGGAGCCCATTTGTTTCATTGTGTCACTGCTTGCCCTCTGTCCCATTACCCCGCCCATTCCTCATAACCACGCTGTTTATTGTCCTTTTGAAAGTTCCTGTCCCCATTTTCCTTTTCAGATCATAACTCGCTGCTTGAAAACTATTATCTTCATCTTAGCAGCACCCCCCCCCCCCCCCCCACCGACCCCCCGGCCCCCACCCTCCACCACCTCCATCTTTGACATTTAACTAACATCTGTGTTTCTGGTTATTACCCCTTCAGTGAGTCTCTTTGTCAAAACCCCTTATACTTTTGAACACCACATCTGTCTTCGCCTCCTCTGCTCCGAGCAGAACAAAACCCAGCTTCTCCAGTCTCTCGGTGGCACAATGGTTACCTCAAGGCGCCAGGTGAGATCGCAAGGTACTTGGAAGTGCATGGTAAAATAGGACTGAGTCAGCACGGCTTTGTCAAAGGGAGGTTGTATCTGACAAATCTGTTAGAGTTCTTTAACGATGTAGCAAGGAAGTTAAACAAAGAACGTAGAACATAGAACATACAGTGCAGAGGGAGGCCATTCGGCCCATCGAGTCTGCACCGACCCACTTAAGCCCTCACTTCCACCCTATCCCCGTAACCCAATAACCCCTCCTAACCTTTTTGGACACTAAGGGCAATTTAGGATGGCCAAACCACCTAACCTGCACGTCTCTGGACTGTGGGAGGAAACCGGAGCACCCGGAGGAAACCTATGCAGACACGGGGAGAACGTGCAGACTCCGCACAGACAGTGACCCAGCAGGGAATCCAACCTGGGACCCTGGAGCTGTGAAGCCACAATGCTATTCACTGTGCTACCATGCTGCCCCAAAGGAGAACCAGTGGACTTGATGTATTTCGATTTCCTGAAGGCCTTTAGCAAAGTGCCGCATAGGAGACTGTTAAATAAGTTAAAAGCCCATGGTGTTAAGGGTAAGATCCTGGCATGGCTAGAGGATTGGCTGACTGGCAGAGAGTTGGGATAAAGTGGTCTTTTTAGGATGGCAGCCGGTAACTAGTGGTGTTCCTCAGGGGTCTGTGCTGGGATCACAACTTTTCACAATATACATAAATGATCTGGAAGAAGGACCTGGAGGCACTGTTGCTAAGTTTGTAGATGGTACAAAGATCTGTAGAGGGACAGGTAGTATTGAGGAAGCAAGAGGGCTGCAGAAGGATTTGGACAAGCTAGGAGAGTGGGCAATGAAGTGACAAATGAAATACAATGGGGAAAAGTGTGAGGAGGAATTTAGGCATAGACTATTTTCTAAATGGCGAAATGCTTAGGAAATCAGAAGCACAAAGGGACTTGGGAGTCCTTGTTCACGATTCTCTTGAGGTTAATGTGCGGGTTCCGTTGGCAATTAAGAAGGCAAATGCAATGTTAGCATTCATGTCAAGAGGGCTAGAATACAAGACATGGGATGTACTTCTGAGGCTGTATAAGTCTCTGGCCAGGCCCCATTTGGAGTATTGTGAGCAGTTTTGGGCCCTTTTCTGAGGAAAGATGTGCTGGCCTTGGAAAGGGTCCAGAGGAGGTTCACAAGAATGATCCCTGGAATGAAGAACTTGTCCTATGAGGAACAGTTGAGGATTCTGGGTCTGTACTTGTTGGAGTTTAGAAGGATGAGGGGGTATCTTATTGAAACTTACAGGATACTGCGAGGCCTGGATAGAGTGGATGTGGAGAGGATGTTTCCCCTTGTCGGAAAAACTAGAACCAGAGGATACCATCTCAGACTAAAGGGACGATCCTTTAAAACTGAGATGAGGAGGAATTTCTTCAGCCAGAGGGTGGTGAATCTGTGGAACTCTTTACCGCAGAAGGCTGTGGAGGCCAAATCACTGAGTGCCTTTAAGACAGAGATAGATAGATAAGGGGATCAGGGGTTATGGGGAAAAGGCAGAAGAATGGGGATGAGAAAATATTAGCCATGATTGAATGGCGGAGCAGTCTTGATGGGCCAAGTGGCCTAATTCTGCTCCTATGTCTTATGGTCTTATGAGGCCCGGGTTCGATTCCGGCCTTGGGTGACTGTCTGTGTGGAGTTTGCACTTTCTCCCCGTGTCTGCGTGGGTTTCCTCCGGGTGCTCCGGTTTACTCACACAGTCCAAAGATGTGCAGGTTAGGTGGATTGCCCTCAATAAATTGCCGCTTATGTCCAGAGATGTACACATTAGATGAGGTTACAGGGATAGGACGGGAAGTGGTCCTTGGTCGGGTGTTCTTTCCGAGGGACGGCAGAGACTTGATGGGCCGAATGGTCTCCTTATGCACAGTAGTGATTCCATGATCAACAATAAGTGAAATTCCTTATTTCTCGTTCAACTGGCGAATATTCTTGTGACAGAATAGAAACAGCTTTATTTGGTAACCAAATCAGGTGACGCATGCGTGCAAGATATCAGTGAATAACATACATTTCAAAACAACCAGCAGAAATCTACTGAATTCTATTGCCTGTCGTGATTAAAAACTCCCGATTATTTTTGAGATTACTGTTTAAACTGTAAACATGTCCTGGAAGTCCATGAAAAATGAGATTCATTACAGTGACCCGTATACCATTCTAACTGATGTAAAAGGAAAATAATGCGGTGCTGGAATCTGAAATAAAAACTGGAAATGCTGGATAAACTCAGCAACTCTGGCAGCATCTGTGGAGAGAGAAACAGAGGTGACGTTTCGGAAGGGAATTAAAATTATCCTTTTACTGAGCTGATTAACCAACCGTGTCTCCTTGCTATGGGATACTGACTGCCCCCATAGGCTTCCTCGCACTCATCTCTGGGAGATGGACTGGCAGTTTGGTGCCCAGATGGGCTCTCAGTTTAGCGATTGAGCAATGGACGGGCCTAAACCCAATTTGGAGTTGATGCTCCCACACAGAAGAACCTGAGGAAGGAGCTGTGCTCCGAAAGCTAGTGATTTGAAACAAACCTTTTGGACTTTAACCTGGTGTTGTAAGAATTCTTACTGTGATAACCCAGGCGGCGGATGCGCATCTCTTCTCACATTTGCTGCCATCCATTTACTCATCCGCAAAAAAGTTACAAACGCTGCACACTAAAAGGTTGAAGGTCGCAATTTGTTTTGTTGCTTCTTGACTGATGTTGATATTTAGCCTGGGGGACTCTATTCACTGGTTAACTGAGAGCAAAACTTGCTCCTGACGATTGACCTGTTTGTCATATGAGATGTCCCCATTCTGTGAAATAGCTGTTACAGACCAAGGCTTTGCTTTGAACAATTCACTTTGTGGCGTATGGGGAGCGAAGGAGCTGCGATATCATTTGGAAAGTATCCCTAATTTATATTTTATATTTATATTATATACCCTAGCTTTGACAGTCAGTCAGACTGGAAACATTAGCTCCCTTCTCTCTCCACAGATGCTGGCAGACCTGCTGAGGCCAGTATTTTCTGGGGGGGGGGGGGGGGGGGGGGGGTCAGATTCCAGCATCCGCACTCATTTGCTGTTACATAAATTTATATTGCCGTTCCAAATACTTCCTGTTAAAACGTGTCACACATTGCACTCATCTCCGTTACATTTCATGTGTGTAACCCGGTCTATTTCCTGAAGTCTCCTCGTTGCTCAAAACATTTTTGAGATCCCTGTCATGAACAGTCTCGATCTTCTCAATTTCCTTCCTGAATTTCCACTTTATCAATTCTAAAGTATCCGGTTTAAGCTTAAAGTCTGAAATTAATTAAAATCCAACCATACAGCACTAAAGTATCTGAAGAAGCTGTGTTAGGATCTGAAATCTAGTGGAAACGAGCCAGCAACTCTTAATAACTAGAGACTCGGGTTTCCAAGATGTAATGGGACACTGGGGAGTTTTACATATTATCTTTTCATTTAGCACTATTATTACAGTTAATTTGAAGATTATGCTTGGGACTTTCATTTGTAAACTATCTAAGGGTCAGAATTCTTGTTTCCGTGTTGACGTGTCGCTCTGCGCTCATCTGTGAATGTACTGATAGAGGGGGGGGGGAGGGGGGGATTTGGGGAAGAGCATGGGAGAGATTAATTGAATAGTTCTTTCAAAGAGTCAGCATTATTTCGATGGGCTGAATGGTCTCCTTTTTTAAAATTTGGAGTATGCAATTATTTTTTCCCCAATGAATGGGCAGTTTAACATGGCCAATCCACCTAACTTGGACACCTTTGGGTTTTGGGTGTGACACGGGGGAATGTGCAAACTCCACACGGATACTGACCCGGGGCCGGGATCGAACCCGGGTTCTCAACGCCGTGAGGCAGCAGTGCTAACCACTGCGCCGCCGTGCCGCCCTAGAATGGTTTCCTTTTATGCTGTATCACTCGATGAGTCCACGGAATCGCTAGTGGTTCATCCAAACTAAAATCATGGAAGCGCGTTCTTTTCGGTGTACTTTTAATTATGAAGTTCTGATCCGAGGACTGAACTTAAACTTTACAACCGTCCAGCCTGTTCCCATATCACCCCGGGTTCTGCAGTACAGAAATTAAGCTGGTGAGTGACCGAAGCAGAATGGGATCACAGTGAGGTAGCATCACTAAATTTCACTTTCCTCACATTACGCTCGCGCCTAACACGAAACCGCTGAGATTGATGTTAATTGAAACTAGATTTTATTAAACGGCTAGTAAATAACTACAATTCGAACTTGATAGTTGACCAATAATGCCCCAAGCAGCAGACGTTCCTCGCCACCCTTACTCATTAGCTTGACGGAGATGAATGTTCCTTGTCTTTGGAAATAAGAGTGAAGCGTGAAATATTCTCCTGGTCGAACATCACTCGGGGCCAGAGAAAGGGAGCTCAAGTCAAATACCCAATTTGCGCTAATGCAACATATTTCTTTTCAACAAGCAGCAAAGCAGTAATGTGTGGTACATTTCAAATGTACACCGAGGACACCCAGACCTACCTCACCGGTATCCCTCTCTACATTTTTCCAATTGTCAGACTGCTTATCCGAAACCCAATACTGGATGAGCAGAAATCCATAAAGTCACTGCTTATGATCACGGGCTATAATGACGTTCACCGGCCTCTGAATGCACCTATCTCTCTGGCGATTGTCTGAGGCTCAACTAGACATTTTTCAACTTTGATGTCTTACTTGACCCAGAAGTTAGCTCCTGACCAATTATCATGCCATCGCATTGACTATCTAGCCAAGTCTATCACATGGCTCAACTCTACAGCTACTTCCACTCATCTGCAGCCGAACCCCACAAGTAATGCCTTTCTTACCTCTAGACTTAACTCTCCCTACACACTCATGGTTAGACTCCCATCTTCAACCCCCGCCCCCCCCCCCCCCCCCCCCCATCCCCCATCACCCGAGTGCTCGCTGACCTATGACCCGAGTGCTCGCTCACCTTTCACCCGAGTGCTCGCTGGCCTTTCACCCGAGTGCTCCCTGACCTATCACCCGAGTGCTCACTGACCTATCACCCGAGTGCTCTCTGACCTATCAGCCGAGTGCTCCCTGACCTATCACCGCAGTGCTCGCTGATCCACGTTGACTCTGGCTTGAGCAACACCACAATTTTAAAATCTCATCTCTGTTTTCAAATCCCTCCTCGGCCTCGCCTCACCCTAACTCTAGCCCTCCAACTTTCTTTCTTTTAAATAAATTTACAGCACCAATTATTTTTTTCCCAATTAAGAGGCAATTTAGCGTGGCCAATCCACCTACTTTACACACCTTTGGGTTGTGTGGGTGAGTCCCACACAGCCAAGGGGAGAAAGTGCAAACTCCACACGGACAGTGACCGGGGCCCGGATCAAAGCCGGGTCCTCAGCGTCGTGAGGCAGCAGTGCTAACCACTGCGCCACCGTTCAACTTTCTGACTTATCCACCTTCCTCCATATTAGCATGTTAGGCCTCTTGCATATTTTTCATTTTAATGATCCCACGATTTGCAGCCAGGCCTCCATCTACCAAGAACTCAATCGCTGGAATTCCTTTCCTAAACCACTCTGCCACTCTTCCACTTTTATCCTCCTCTGAGACACTCCTTAACAATCTACTTCTTTGACCAAGAGTTGAGTTATCCATTTTATTGTCACTATTCCGAATTACAAAAGGTTAGTCTGCAGGTACAACAATGATTAGTAAGGAAAGTGGAATATTGTTTATTGCAAAGGGAAAGGAATACAAAGGTCGGGATATTTTACTCCATTTGTGCAGGACGGTACTGAGACCACATCTGGAGTGCTGTGTGACGTCCTGGTCTTGTTATTTAAGAAAGCATATAACTGCGTTATAAGCAGTTCAGAGGAGGTGCAGTCGACTGACAGATGGAATGGGGAAGGGACTTATCTTATGAGGAAAGTACAGGTCGGACCTGTATCCGTTGGAGTTAGAAGAATGAGAGGTGATCTTATTGATCCTGATGGGGTATTGACAGGGTGGATGATGAAAGTATGCTTGCCCTTGTGGCACAATCTAAAACCAGGGGTTCCCATTTAAGACAGAGTTGTGAAGATTTTATTTCTCTCAGAGGGTCACCAGATTTTGGAACTCTGCCTCAGAGAGCGGGAGTGGCATGGTCAGTGAATACTTTTTAAGGCAGAGCTAGATAGATACCCGATTAACAAAGGATTCAAAGGTTATGGGGGGGGGGGGGGGGGGCGGTTGTAGATGGAATGTGGGATTCAGGCCACAAGTGATCAGCATGACCTTATTGAATGATGGAGAAGGAAGGCGCACGGTGGATACTCTTGCTCCTGATTCATATCTCCTCGTGCGACTCGGTGCCAGCCTTTGTTTGATAACGCTCGTCCTCCCTTGTTACTACACTAAAGTCGCTATATAAATGCAAAGTTTTTTAATAAGGAATCGGTGCGACCGTTCAAGGTGTCTAAATGCTATGCTTAAAGGAGGGAAGGGAATAAAGGTGGGCCTAGAAATAGACTTAACAATTCTGATTGACGGACTGGAGAAAACATTTAATATTAAAGAGATCAAGGTCACGTATGTATAGATACCGCATCTCTGCTGTTCGTATAAACATATTTAATAAAGGGTGGCAAAGTGTAATATAACTTAGCACTTGTATTATTAAAATCGTCAATCTAAGCAACTAAATCCGATCAAATATTGGACGCACTCTCGTTTACGACATCAGTTGCAAAATATAAATATAATGCTCGAGTTCTGAAGTAGACGCGTGATGTATAAGTCCAAAGGCAGATTCTGCTGATTCTTTGTAAAATATTAGTTAGATCACATGTGGAATGCTGGATCTATTTGCCTCCGAAATGCCATAAGATGTATTTAGATAGATTCAAATAGAGCAATAATGTAAACCCACCTTTTTATTGAAAATCGGAATTGAAGCATCAGGGAACCTGAACATAAAATGAGAAAGGCGCCAAAACTATCAACACGTGGAATCCCCTTCAAACTCCGAGACCGGAACTTACAGACTACATTATTGCCTCGTCTAGCCTGCTGACATTCAGGACCGAATCAGATCAATTCATCCTTCAACGCGGAGCAAAGGAAATGGATATTAAAAGCACAACGTATTCCTTCAAAAAGTGAGCGAGAGGTGATTCGAATTTCCTCTGTTAAAAACAGGGGATTTTTTTTTGAAATGACGAAAGGGAATTAGTGATTTGAGTTCGAAGGTTTCGTCCAGAACAGGACTAACTGTGGGGACATCAGAAAACTGACAGAAAGACATACAGGCACAAGAGAAGGTGCAAAATGAAATACAAGAATGATAGCAGAAATGAGAGCTTCTACCTATCAGAAAAGATTGAACAAATTATGTTTTTCTCTCTAGATTGATAGGATGAGAAATTGTCTGTTAAAGGTCTCTAATATTATAAAGGTGTTAGGGGCTGGTTTAACACAGGGCTAAATAGCTAGATTTTAAAGCAGACCAAGGCAGGCCAGCAGCACGGTTCAATTCCCGTATCAGCCTCCCCAAACAGGCGCCGGAATGTGGCAATTAGGGGCTTTTCACAGTAACTTCATTTGAAGCCTATTTGTAACAATAAGCGATTTTCATTTCATTAGAGCAATATAGAGAAGAGATTTTTTACATATGGGGCAGTCCAAAATTAAGGACCAAAACAGAAGATAGCGATTAAAAAATCCAATAAGATATTTATTCACCCAAGATGTGATTAGGGAGTGAAGTTTCCGGCCAGGTAGAATAGGTGAATAATATAGATATGTTTAAGTATTGCTGAAAAAACAATTGGCAGTTAACTGTCAGTCACTATCAACTGGTGCATTCTACATGGCAATCCCTCTACCAATCAGAGTCGCTTTTACCCAATCAGCACCACCTTCTCATACAACATAGAACATAGAACATTACAGCGCAGTACAGGCCCTTCAGCCCTCGATGTTGCGCCGACCTGTGAAACCACTCTAAAGCCCATTTACACTATTCCCTTATCGTCCATATGTCTATCCAATGACTATTTGAATACCCTTAGTGTTGGCGAGTCCACTACTGTTGCAGGCAGGGCATTCCACACCCTTACTACTCTCTGAGTAAAGAAACTACCTCTGACGTCTGTCTTATATCTATCTCCCTCAATTTAAAGCTATGTCCCCTCGTGCTAGACATCACCATACGAGGAAAAAGGTTCTCACTGTCCATCCTATCCAATCCTCTGATCATCTTGTATGCCTCAATTAAGTCATCTCTTAACCTTCTTCTCTCTAACGAAAACAGCCTCAAGTCCCTCAGCCTTTCCTCATAAGATCTTGCCTCCATACCAGGCAACATTCTGGTGAATCTCCTCTGCACCCTTTCCAATGCTTCCACATCCTTCCTATAATGCGGTGACCAGAATTGCACACAATACTCTAAATGCGGCCGCACCAGAGTTTTGTACAGCTGCAACATGACCTCATGGCTCCGAAACTCAATCCCTCTACTAATAAAAGCTAACACACCGTACGCCTTCTTAACAACCCTCTCAACCTGAGTGGCAACTTTCAGGGATCTATGTACATGGACACCGAGATCTCTCTGCTCATCCACACTGCCAAGAATCTTACCATTAGCCCAGCACTCTGTCTTCCTGTTATTCCTTCCAAAATGAATCACCTCACACTTTTCTGCATTAAACTCCATTTGCCACCTCTCAGCCCAGCGCTGCAGCTTATCTATGTCCCTCTGTAACTTGTAACATCCTTCCGCACTGTCCACAACTCCACCAACTTTAGTGTCATCTGCAAATTTACTCATCCATCCTTCTACGCCCAGGTCATTTATAAAAATGACAAACAGCAGTGGCCCCAAAACAGATCCTTGTGGTAGACCACTAGTAACTGGACTCCAGTCTGAACACTTCCCATCAACCACCACCCTTTGTCTTCTTCCAGCTAGCCAATTTCTGATCCAAACTGCTAAATCTCCCTGAATCCCATGCTTCCATATTTTCTGCAGTAGCCTACCGTGGGGAACCTTATCAAAGGCTTTACTGAAATCCATATACACCACATCAACTGCTTTACCCTCATCCACCTGTTTGGACACCTTCTCAAAGAACTCAATAAGGTTTGTGAGGCACGACCTACTCTTCACGAAACCGTGTTGACTATCTCTAATCAAATTATTCCTTTCCAGGTGATCATATACCCTATCTCTTATAAACCTTTCAAGATTTTGCCCACTACAGAAGTAAGGCTCACTGGTCTATAGTTACCGGGGTTGTCTCTACTCCCCTTCATGAACGAGGGGACAACATTTGCTATCCTCCAGTCTTCTGGCACTATTCCTGTTGACAAAGATGACTTAAAGATCAAAGCCAAAGGCTCAGCAATCGCCTCCCTAGCTTCCCAAAGAATCCTAGGATAAATCCCATCCAGCCCAGGGGACTTATCTATTTTCACCCTTTCCTTTATACTCATACAAGTATAAGTTTGTTGATTTCCCTTACATTGTATTCTTGCCGAGTCACCTGATGAGTGCAAGACGAAAAGCTTCAATAAGAATGTCTCATTTTTCAGCCACAGACCTGTACTACCGATCGACTATATGTATTTTTAAGAGGAAACTACGTAAGTATATGATGGAAAAAGGAATACAAAGCTGTGTTGGTAGTGGAGTAAAATACGATGAGGTTCGTGTGGTTCATAAACACCGGTATCGGGCAGTGGAGCAGAGTTTCCTGTCTCTGTGATGCAAATTCCAAATAACTAGAGGTTGTGACTCTGATGAAGATCTGGAGATTTCACACTGTAAGGAACTAGAATAAATAGACACTCTCACCTGCTGATTTGAAGGAAATACCACGATGCTACAACGAGGAACCATCTGTTAAGGTTGGGTTAAAGCCCATTGTCACTGCAAAGCAGCGGAGTTTCAAGCTGCAGGAAATTAGGTTGTGGTAAGTTGATATAAGAAATAGGAACAGGAGTAGGCCATTCGGCCCCTGCAGCCTGCCCCACCATTCAATAAGATCATGGTTGATGGTTGATTGGACATTCCTCACGTCCACTTTCCTGCCCTTTCCCATAACCCTCGATTACCTTATTCATCAAGAATCTATCTCAGCCTTAAATATACACAAAGGGCTGGATTCTCCATTTCAGAGACTAATGGAGAATCCGTGGACCTTTACGACAGGAAAATCGGCACTGCACCTGCACCGATAAGGGGCTAGGAGCGGTACCGCGTGGAACCCCATCGAAATCCATGAAAAATGGTGCGGGATTGGCATCCATGATCGACGCGCTCAGGGATGACAAGCTGCAGATGCACACTCCCCACACACATATATATGGAAGCTAAAAAGATGGGACAGGTTGTGTTGGAGCGTCCATGCAGCAGATGGGTTGGCTGGGGCCAGAGGGCCCGAGGGGATCACCTATTCGACCCAGGGCACCAGGTTTAAAGCGACTGTCAGCGGCATGCACAGCGGCATGGTTGCTTTGCCGGCTACGGTAATGATGTTGCATACCTGTCCACCCCGACCCTACAGCCCACCTTCTGGCCACCCCTCACTACTCTGCACCCCCCCCCCCCCCTCTGGCAGATGCCCCCTGGCCAGTGCATGACTATCTGCGAACTATGGCGGTGTTGGACGCTGTCTGTATGCTCTCTCTCTCTCAGCAGCCACCATGACAGGTTCACAATTTCTGAGAGCACATGTGGACCGCATCATCGGGAACTTGGCCCATCAGAGGTGGAGAATCACGGATGGCCCACTAATGATATGCGACGTGAAGAGATGGAGCATTGCAATTTGGCGTCAAACCGCCGCCTAACGCGATTTTGGCATTGGAAGCTATTCTCCACCCGATTGCACACCCGGGCTGAATTCTCCGATTCTGGGGTTATGACCCATGCCATCATGGGAACGGTGGCATTTTCCGCCAGAAAACTTCCACAAATCGGCCACCGATTCCATGTTTTGCTGGGGGCTAGTAGGACGGCGTCGCAGAGCATCTGGCTCTAGCTGTCGATAGTCCCTGGAGAACGGCTGGGGCCATGGCCCGCCTGCGCATGGTGGCCGCTGATCGTGGACTTGGCCCATGAAATAGTCCCCCCCTATGGCCGGTTTGCGTGCCCCGGAATGCCCCACCCCAGTGCCCCTAGCCCCGAATATGTCCCCCCCTGCCCACGGATTGGCCCTCCCCCAACTGTGACAGTGCTGGACTGAGGCTGCAGCTGTCACGCCACAGCCAGGTTTCTGACGGGTGAGACCATACGCGACCCATGCCGTCTCAGCCGGTCAAGGGCAGAGCATCGGGGGCAGACCGCAGGCAATGTCCTGAGGTCATCGATACATGGCGCGCCCTACTCGCAGAGAACACTGCTTTGGAGGGGGCAGAGCATCGTGAAAGCGGCACTGCTCCCAATTTGGTCAGGAACTTGGATTCTCCCGTCGTTCGGCGAACGCAATTTCAGTGTCGTCGACCGGAGAATCCAGCCCCTCAATTTTGGCATTGGCTAATGGAGAATCCTACCCTAAGTGTTGACGCTGGGACAGAATCAGTGGACTTCTACGACAGCAAAATTGGCGGTGGTCCTGAGCAATTCGGGAACCGTTAATGGGCTAGCTCTGGCACTACTAGAACATGAGTGATTCCAATGAAAAACGGTGTCTGATTCACCGTAGTCGGGATTAGCACTCCAGGCTGACAAGCTGCAGCCTCATTTTAACACTCCACTCCCCACATACACTCATTATAGCCAACAAGATGGCACTGGTTGTGCTGGAGTGTGCCCATCCCATTGATGGGTCGGCTGGAGCCAGAGGACACCTAGGCAGTGGCCTGGGGGGACACCCATACCAGCCATGGCACTAAGTTCACAGTGGGCAGTCAGTGGCATGTGCAGCCACATGGCTGCATGCAGGCTGTGACAATGGTTTTCCAGGCTCGTCCACCCTGACCCCACCTCCTGGCTGCACCCTGCAACTTCCCAGCCCTGGCAGAAGCACCCGCCTCCATGCCAGCAGCGCAACTGTCAGCACACTATAACGATGTTGGATGCTTTTGGTACCCCCTCTCTCTCCCTCAGCAGCCACGGCGCCTGTTTTCTGATTTTTAAAACCACAAGTGAAACTCACTGTCAGTAATGAGGCAGAGAATCGTTTCCAGATTCTGAAGCCGGCTGACAGAGAATGCCGCCCAAGGAACTGTTCCCCACAGCTCTCTGTGGCAAGGAATTCCAAAGACACAATCTTCTGAGAGACGAAATTCCTCCTCAGCTTAGTCTTAGCTTGGCACCCTTTAGTCTGAGACTATACCCTCTAGTCCTAGACTTTTCATGAGGGGAAACACCTCTCAGCATTTAGCCTGTCAAGCCCCTTAAAAATCCGAGATGTTTCAATGATATCACCGCTCATTCTTCTCTAATTCCAATGAGGAGATCCCAACTTGTTTAACTTTTGTTGATAAGACAATCCCTCCATAGGGATCATCCTAGTGAGTCTTCCCTGAACTGACTCCAATGAAATAATATCTTCCCTTAAATAAGGGGACCAAAACAGATCACAGTACTCCAAATGTGGTCTCGCCAGTACCTTATACAGTTACAGCAAGACTTCCCTACTCATACACCAGCCCCCTTGAAATAAGGTCCAATATTCCATTGGCCTTCCTGACTACCTGCTGCTGCAGTGTGCTAGCTTTATGTGTTTCGTGCACAAGCCCCTCCAAGTCCCTTTGCGTTGCAGCTTTCTGCAGCATTTCTCCATTTAACCTGGGGACCTTGACGCTGAAAGAGGTGTCCGATATCGGACGTATTCCGTTCGCTAACATGTTTCACCTTAATAACGAATACAACCAGCCCCAACCCCCCTCCCTACCTCCACACCCCCTCTCCCTCGTGCGCCCCTCCCTCCCCCGTGTCCCCCGGCCCAATCCCTGAGCAGCACTCGCAGTGCAGGATATCTGTGGAGAATCAATTTGCCGATTATCTCCGCAAAGTGCAACTGAACGACATCCCCTTCCGCCAGTTTGAATTCAAACCGGGGCAATTTACCTTTAGCTTGGTGGAGGATACCAACGTGGACAGTCAATTGAACCTCCTAGGGATGGTTAGAAACTAAAAAAAAAACTATTTCAAGGAAGTGAGCGGTGCATTCTACCAGGATTTAAAATAGGCAATACTGTGTGCACACCTCTCACGGATCCTGTAAGATTTGCTTTCACCTTAGCTCCATCAACTTTATTGAAGGCTTCAATCATCCAAGGCTATGGGTCAAGTGCTGGTAAATGGGCTCAGGTAGGTGGGCCAGGTGTTTTTCACACGTCGGTGCAGACTCGATGGGCCGAATGGCCTCCTCTGCACTATGTGATTCTGCGCTGTGTGATTCTGAGTTAAAGTTGACAGACGCATGGAGGTTGTGGTAAAACTTCAGAAAACACTGGCTCGGCCTCAGCAGTATTGGACTCAGTTCGGGACACTATACTTCAGGAAGAATGCCAGCAGCTTTGAGAGAGTCCAGAAGAGATTTATTAGATTGACACCACGAATGGGGGAACTTGGTGGAAAGACTGGAGAAGCTGGGTTGCCCTCCCTTGAGAAAGAGAAGGGAAAGAGATTTGTTAGAGGTGTTAAAAACATGAATGGTTTGGGTAGAATCTCTAAGGAAAACCTATTCCTCGTGGAAAAAATGTTGGTGACCAGAGGACACAGATTGAAGGCGATTGGTAAAAAAGCAGAATCAACGCGAGGAAACATTCTTCTCCATAGCAAGTTGTTATGAGCTGGAATGCGGCGCCTAAAATGGAGCTGGAAACAGAATAGAATAAATACTTGGAAACATTTGCAGGCCAACGAGGGAAGGGATAGGAGGGGCAAATTGGCCAACTCGAACCCGGTGTTGTACAGTCACCAAGGCCAGGTTATCTCCTTTTGTGCCGCATCGTCACAGAATTCTATACACGTAATTCCTTCTGTGAGAAACGCTGAAGGCTTCAGAGTTCCATATCTGCAAGATGGCTGCTGTTTTTTTTAAGCCAGTCTGGGTGAGTCAGCATTTAGCAGAGGCTGGGTCAGCGCGAGTCAGTGTGTAGAGAGTGACACATCAACAGAAACCAAGTGCTTAACAGGAAATGGACGAACCAGCCCTCAGTTCTTTCCCCGTGGCCTGGGGGCTCCATCAGATTTTCCATTATAAGGTGTAATGTACCGGCCCGGTCCCTCCCTTGTGTGTGTGTGTGTGTGTCTTTTACAAACACTGAGCACCTTAATCCGAATCACTCTGCCTATCATAGTTCGGTGAATTACGTCAAATTTGTTTATTTTAAAGATAAAAATGAGAAAACAAGAACCGAGAGAAATGAGTTCAGTTTATTTCACCCTGATGTTCCCCGTACACAACCCGCTCAGACGTGACCTTATTCAGTTTACTTCCGTCTTCACACAAGCACCAGGCCGAGACAAAGCCTGCGGGCAAAATTAGCTTCGATAGGAAATCTAGGTAACGTTCCAGCCACGAATGCAAAATCTATGCAAATGCGGTGGTGTGATTGTGACACAGGATTTCCTGCCGCCTACACACAGCGCCCTCTGATCAGCCAGCCGCCTCGTCATCGGCAAGTCAGAAATGGTTTACTTTCCAAACCCGTCACTGCAATCCTTTCAATAGACCCGAGCAGCATTACCTTGCGAATTGTTCTGAAGTTGCACAGCCCACTTCAAGACAACATCAGTAACAAGAATCTCGGAAAAATAATAACAATGAGGGAAGGGATATTTGTTTGTTCGTGGGGTGGGCGTACACTCGCAAAACCTGAGGAGGCATTTGGCCACATGAACAGAGAACAACCGGCTGAAATCGAGTTTGTGGAAGAAAATAACAGGGTCTATTTGTAATTAAAGAAACGTCCTTCCCACAACACTTTTCGAGGATGCCAACTGACAGAAAAAGAGTATTAGCCCCAAGTAGGCCATTCATCAGAGATCAAATTCACAGGGACAGGACAAAACCTACCCGCACACATACGGAGGCAACACCACACACGGCGAAAACACACACAGGCGGAAGATCAGAAAACATACGGGGGTCAAATCCACTTAAACACACAGGGGCAAAAATCATTAATAGACCAAGGTGAAACACACTTACAAACTGGGGCAAAGAGTCCTTATGGACAGAGGCAAACCCCCTAACCCACTGACACACACAGACACAGGAGTAACACACACACATGGAAAATATACACAGAGGTCAAACCCATAGGTGCTCGCACAGGGAGAGTACTAAATCAGATGTAAATCACACGCTGGGCAAAGCGCAACTGCATACGGGCAGAATATACACATGGAGTAAAATACATAAAAACACCCAACACACAGGGCAATCGCCCTTACCTGGACACAATTCACACAGGGATAAAACATACATACACAGGATAAAAACAAACACGGCACACAAGAGTAAATGACACAGACAGGGTAAACACATAGACATAGGCCAAAGCACACATACGCAGGACTGAATACGTGTGCACATACATAGGGGTGAATACATGTGCACATACACAGGGGTGGACACTTGTACACATACACAGGGGTGAATACGTGTGCACATACACAGGGTGAATACATGTGCACATACACAGGGTGAATAAGAATGCACATACATAGGGGTTAATACGCATGCACATAAACGGGGTGAATATGTGTGCACATACACAGGGGTGAATGTGTGTGCACATACACAGGTGAATGTGTGTGCACATACACAGGAGTAAAAACATGTGCACATTCACAGGGGTGAATACGCGTGCACACTCACAGGGGTGGATACATGTGGACATACACAGGGGTGAATACGTGTGCACATACACAGGGGTGAATACATGTGCACATACACAGAGGTAAATACGTGTGCACATACACAGGGGTGAATACGTGTGCACATACACAAGGGTGAATACATGTGTACATACACAGGGGTGAATACATGTGCGCAAATACAGGGACAAAGCACACGGCAACATGTGGCAAAACAAACAAAATCGGGAACGCGCCCACACTGAGTCAAAGTATGAACAGCGACAGAATATATCCAGGGACAAACACTCATATCCAGGGAGATGAACTGCACATACATACCAAGGGACAAAAGAGACAGCCACAAAGGGTCAAATCGCCCACACACACGGGTAACACACAGACTCAAAACACAACATTCGGCATGGTGGGGAGGGGTGTATGATTATACACAGACGTGGGTAAAACACACACATACATACAGAGGAAACATACAATCACACACACACACACCAATTGTACTACAGGTGGTCTTGTAGAAGTGAACTAAACTAGGACCGCTACTTTTCTGCTTGTGTGTGGAGAGGAGATCGATAGAAATCTGGCGCGATTACTTCTTAAATTCAAACGGTGTCTTCGGCCACTAGCAGAGTCACTGGGGTAGTTCTGGTTCGGAACACACGAGAGCGTCAGCGGGCAGTAACCTACAAGGCCAGTTCCCCTGACCTCCGTACACTGGCGGCTGAAATACAAACGGGATAAAGCTGCTGTGAAACAAGTAGTCGGTTCAGGCGACCGCTTGGAAACTTGCAGAACGCTAGAGTGAAATTATTCGACCGCCAACCTAGCTCCCGCCCTTGACAGCACAGGCGGGTGAGTAGCTGCCAGTGAGAAACACTCGGCCAGATAATCATGGCGGCCGCATTCGCTCACACACAAGAGGGGCGGAGCGCTGAGCGTTAAGCTACTGTTTCGGATCATTAAAAAGAGCAACTTTGAAAAAGCACCGATAGAAGGTGGAAATCGCACGATTTTTCGGAAATGTGTTCTTCTTATTATTTATTGTGGCAACCTGTGTGAGAAATGCAAAGGCTAAACTTCCGGGTCCTGTTTGTAAATAACTGCGGAAACGAACCGTCTGTGTGCAGCAGAGTTGGCACACTGCTGAAACATGCTTTGGAAATGCTACAAACACACCGCCTCGGCAGGCTGCGTATTGGCGACAGGAAATGCGACGATACGCGAACTATTTCCTGTAGAATTGAGAAGCAACTGGGAATGCAGTTGAATCTGAATATATTTGAGTCGCCAGCTTTCACCAACAACACACTCATGTTGAAATCTGTCTATGTCACTGATCATTGCTCTATGAGTTCATGTGGACTCCGTCTGAGTTTGAAACAATTGCAAATCGCGAGGCGCGGGGAAAACACGCAGCATGTCTTGTACAGTGGAGACAAATGTGCGAAAAAATATAAATTGAAATCAATACAGTTCACTGCTAACCTCGGAGATTGGAGTAAGGAATGATTCCAGCTCTCCTGCTGGACCTGCAGAGCTGAGTTGTTGTTGGCTGAGGGAATTGGCAGCCGCCAGCTCTCTTGTCAGAGCTGAGTGTGAGCAGTGTTGTTAGAGTGTGAGTGCTGGGGTGCGGGAATTGGCAGCTCTTCATCCCGCCCCCTACCCTCAACTCTACACCCCACCCGCTCCCCAAAACCAACCGCCCCGCTCCCCTACACCCCCCGCTACCCTACATTCCCTCCCACTCCCCTACAGCCCCCTTGCTCCTAACACCCACCTCCCTCCCCTACACCCCCCGCTCCCCTCCCACTCCCCGACAGCCCCCCCCCGCTCCTAACACCCACCTCCCTCCCCTACACCCCCCGCTCCCCTACATTCCCTCCCACTGCCCGACACCCCCCCCGCTCCCCTACCCCCCCCCCCCCACACACCCCGCGCCCCCAACCTCCCTCCCCTACACCCCCGCTCCCCTCCCCCACACCCCCACCCGCTCCCCAACACCCCCCACGCTCCCCTACACCCCCTCCCTACACCCCGCTCCCCAACACCCCCTCCCCTACACCCACCCCGCTCCCATACACCCCCGTGCCGCTCTCCAACACCCCGCTCCCCACCCCTACCCCCCTCCCCCCCGCTCCCCTACACCACCCCCCCCCGCTCCCCTCCCCAACACCACCCTGCTCCCCAACAGCCCCCCTCCACTCTCGAGCCTCCACCCCATCATTCTCTAGACCCTCCCCCCCCTGCACTCTAATCCCTCCAAACACTCTCAGCTCCCATCCCTCATTCTCCCACTCTCCAGCCCTCCCCGGTCTCTAGACCCCGGGTTGCTATCCCCCCCTTCTCGCTCTCTAGCCACCCGATGTTTAGTCCCCTACTCTTCAGCGCCACCCCCACTCTTTAGCCATCCCTCCCTTTCTAGCCGCTCCAGCTGCCCCCCCCCACTCTCTAGCCAGACCCGCTCTCTAACCTCCCCTCTCTAGCCCCCGCGCGCTCTCATCCTCCCTCAAATCTCCAACCCTCGTCTACCCTCCCCACCTCTCATCTAACCTATCCCCCACCCTCCTCCCCATCTCTCGTCTAACCTATCCCCCACCCTCCTCCCCATCTCTCGTCTAACACCCCCTCCTCTCGTCTACCCCCCACACACACTTCTCGTCTAACTTCCACCCCTCTCGTCTAACCTCCCCGCAACCTCTCGTCTAACCTCCTCCCCCAACCTCTCATCTAACCTCCCCCCACCTCTCGTCTAACCTCCCCCCTCGCCTAACCTCCCCGCCCTCGTCTAACCTCTCCCCTCTCGTCTAACCTCACCCCCCTCTCGTCTAACCTCCCCCGTCTCGTCTAACCCCACCTCTCATCTAACCTCCCCACCCCCTCATCTAACCTCCCCCACCCCCTCATCTAACCTCCCCCACCGCGTCGCCGCCGTTCTCTAACTCCTCCGCCCGCCGCTGCTCTCTAAGTTCCCCCTCCACCCAGAGGTCCAGCCCCCGCGCTCTCGGTGTCCAGCCCTCTCTCCCAGGACATGTCACCAGAGCAGGAGCGCCGGGGTGATTTCTGATTGGCGGTAGCTGGCGGTCAGGGTTCACCCAGAGCCCAATCAGTGCAGGCAGAGCGCGCGTGCGTGGCTGCGTCGTGCCCGTGTTGGCTCCTTTGCGTGGAGACGCCGGCCGTTGGATGGAGGCTGGGGGTAAACCGCACTTTTCCAACTCCCGCTTTAGCGCCGCCTCACCTTGCAGCACGCAACTTTTTTTGATTGAAACGTGTCCACCCGCCGCCACTCTCCGACGTTAAATCAATCAAGTTTATTTTTGTGTAAGTGTACTGCACTCTGATGGCTGTCAGATTGTGCAGTGTCTTGGCCTCGCCTCCCTGTTAACCAGCCGTCTTGATTTTGTTTTTCTTTTACAGGGTGGAACGCTCCAGTCTCCTGAGCTTCGCGACTTGGTTCTTGTTCAGGCTCCACTCGCCCACCCCGCGCCATTTCTTACTGCCTGGTTCTGCTGAGGATTGTGGGAGTCAGGTGCGGTTGGGGCCGCCGCCGCCGAGTGGCGCTGCCGAGCCAACCGCGCTACAACAACAACCGGACGAGGAGTGGAGAAAGGAGCGAGAATGAAACTGCGGATATAGGAGCGAGGAGGATACAGGAGCGGGGGGAAACTGCAGATACAGGAGCGGCAGGGAACTGTGGATACAGGAGCGGGGGGGAAACTGCGGGCACAGGAGCGAGGAGGAAACTGGGGATACAGGAACGAGGAGGGGGAAGGGAACTGCGGGTACAGGAGAGAAGGAACCTGAGGAAAGAGGAACCTGCGGATACAGGAGCTAGGCGGAATTGCGTTTCCGGAAGCGAGTGGATACAGAAGGAGACGGAAACTGGATATAGGAGGTGAACTGTAGGCACAGGATTCGATACAGCAGTGGTTGGAGTTGGAGCGGACAAGGGTACAGTTGGTCACATAGACTGCGGGCGAACAAGCAGGGCGCTTCTCAGCCACCACCATGAATAACTTCCCGCCCCTGGTTTTACATGATGCAGATAGTTCGGGCAATATACAGTGGTAAGTAATTATACTCATTTAAAACTGGCACTCCGGTCTTTAGTTTTCTACCTGTTTCTATTGCGATTCACAAACAACATAGCCGCCTACTGGGCAATGTCAGAATTCACGGGTCGAGTTATTGACAACCGTTTAGCTTGCAGCAGGGTACAGTAAACAGCGCCGTGTAAATCACTTTGACAGTCAAAGCTGGTGTGCTTCTGGTTTAGATACCCTTCTGTTTAATCTCCTCCAATGCATGACTGATTGGAGAGTTGCATCGAAATGTACTTTAATAAGAGCCAACTATTAACTTGGCAAAGTGAGAGTGAAGTTCAGGTTGCTACTGAGTGTTTGTGACGGGGCAGATTGAGGAGGGGGGAGGGGGGGGGGGCAAAGTGACGGGGGCAGCTTGCTATTATAGATGTAACAATGAGGGGAGGGGAGTGTGTGACCCTCACCCCCCCAAACCCCAAAATCACTTCAGCAACAGATGTTTGTAGCGTCACTTGACGGCGAGAGACGCCCTGCAACACGAGGCGACCAAAGCCAGTGACTGTACCCTCCTCCCTCGCGGTCTCAGATGAATCCCGTCACTGCCGCTGCCTGCGGGAAGTGCCCGTGTAGGACACACAGCCGCTGGCTGAGGGCCGAACTTTGGTACGGGATCGAGCAGGGCCCGCAGGGCTCCGGGATTCCCGCCGGCCGGGCTCTGGAATTCTTCCGGTCTGGTTCCGGGATTCCAGGATTCCCGCCAGTCGGTTTACGGGACTCCCGCCCGCCATGTTACAGAATTGCCGCCGTCAGGGTTGCGGGATTCTTGTCGGGCTCCGGGCCTCCCGGTTGCCACCTCTGGCCGCGGGGGGGCGCTGTCATGGAATGTTTGACGACACTGGGTTGGCATCATCACGTTGGAGCTCAGCCATTGGCTCCTTCTTAGCGGTTGCGTCTTTCAACCAATGGGGGAGGAGCGTGTGTGCTGAGGCCGGTCGCTGATTGGCGGGCAAGGTGTTTCCGGTGGGCACGGTGTTTCCGGTGGGATGTGCCGGAAGCAGAGGCGGGACATTGCCACCGGGTGAAGCAGGAGGTAGACCCCAGCTTTTCCGGACACTAATGGTGATCTTCCAGTCAGCCGCATTGCATTGAGGTGCTGTTAGATAGGGCATCAGAAGGTAGTTGTTCTTTTATTTAATGAACTTTAGGATGAGCTCTCGGAGGCACCAAGATGATGCATTCTGTGGCGGAAAAGCGGGCTGGGACAACGTGTGGTGGCTGAAGCCGCTGTGGGAGAGCTTAGAAAAAAGCTGGTTATCATCTGGATTGTAAATCATTCCGACCCGGAGACTCCTGTACCAGATTGCACACTGGAATGCAGGAGACTTTCACTTGTAATTTTGTACGAGCTACAGGGCCTGGGTTTAGACTCGATGTTAATAGGGATTTTCCACCACACGTGGATCGGTTAAAGTGATGATATTTTGTGCCATATGTTCCGGTTGGAAATGCATTAAGGCATTTCCACTTCTGCAGAGTTCCGGAGGGTGTGATATATGTGACATATCTTCCACAGACTAATATTCGGAGCCTGATCAAAGATTGCACTTTATTGGTCTAGTATTGCGCTTTGTTTGAGTAAATAAACATTAGCAACGGTGCAATTTAACT
The DNA here is from genome assembly GCF_047496885.1 of Scyliorhinus torazame. Taxonomy (NCBI): domain Eukaryota; kingdom Metazoa; phylum Chordata; class Chondrichthyes; order Carcharhiniformes; family Scyliorhinidae; genus Scyliorhinus; species Scyliorhinus torazame. The sequence continues at coordinate 81,309,438 of NC_092723.1, read as the reverse complement.
GCAGGGCACTGGTTTCAATCACTCGTTGAGGTCAGTATAAACTGTGGAAATAATTGAATAGAATGTGTATAGCTTTTGAGAGTAGTGATGAGTGAGACCTTTGATCACTGAAACGGTCCATCGGTTTAAACTGAAACTGTTCTCTATCGCAGCACTGTCCGTGCTTCCGAGGTAACAGGCGTATCATACTTTTCACCCATTGCTGAGTTTAGAAGCCAGATTGTATCGGGGTCTGGGGAAGGGCGGTAACTGGATAGCTGGGGTTCCATACCCGACATTGAGCAGCACTTGGAGACCTGCGGCAGCAGTGAGAGCTGTTCGCCATTCAAAGAGTCTCGGATAGATGTCAAATTCCATCCAACCTCCCAGTCACACTTCTCCCCGCCGGTTGATACTTAGACGTTGTTCCTGGGTTTTGAGCCAAACATAAAACCCCAAAACAAAATGCCCAGAGGGAATTGGACGATTCTTTGATCTGTTGCGATGAAGGGCTTTAGTTTAAGCGCAGGAGCTGTTACTAATGGGGAAAGATTAGAGTGGCACTGGTTCGCACTGCTGCCTCAGCACCAGGGACCCGGGTTTGATTCCGGCCTCAAATGACTGTGTGGGTTCCTCTGGGTGCTCCGGCTTCCTCCCACAATCCGAATTGCCTCCTGCGATTCGTGAATAAACCCGCGTTAAGGAAAATATTGTCTCCAGGTTCCTTCCTCAATGAATGGCTCTCAAATATTTCAAACCCACATAAAGTCTTGGCCTGATCTGTGAACCCGACCCTTTAACTGTGAAAGCTACTCGTAACCATGGAGGTATTCCTTGACCTGGATGTACATGTGCCAGTAAAGATCCGGGTCCACGGCATTTTTGTACATTTAAACTCTCCCAAATTAACTACTAGATCCCAAATGCAGGATTGAGGAGGTCGTGATCGCTTTGATTGTCCATTTGCGATGTTTGTCTTTACCCAGCCAGTCTGGGTGATTTGCTGAGCAATGTGCTTGGTCCCAGAACCCCATGTGGTTCAGTAACCATTACAATGGCGGCTGATATGATGGCCAGATGCTGACATGTCCTTGGATTCACCGCCTGGGGATTAAGGTGCTGGAGGACGCACATCCTGACAGCTGTTTGGCTGTCACATCTTGTTCAGTGGGCGGATTGGTCAATTCCGGTGGTGATTTGTCAAACGGGGCTGGCCAAGTGGCTCAATTCCAGACCGTCGACTAAATGAAATCTGGGATTACAGGCCGTACTCCACAGATCAGTGTGTGGAAATGGTTGCTTGCCCGTCGAGCTGGCTGAATGGGCATGTGGACAGCCTCGGGATTTGGAATGCAGTCTTTGAATCGCCACGTGGATTGGGATTGTTGAAATCGGAGCTTGTTGATTCAGATCAGTGGAGTCTCAGACCCAGGGGTGGGGTATGGCTGCATAGCTGAGGGGGAAGGGCTCCCGGTCCGTGTCCCCTGCCTGAATGTTCCCGGAAAATTTGAACGGTCGATCATGCTGGAAAAGAGAGCGTTTGTTGAGGGATTGATGAGCTACCTGATCTGTGCTCAGGGCAGAATTCTGCAGTCAGTCAGCAGCGTGCTTAGAGATTGTTGGTGTGATCCGAGAGGCAGTTCCTCTCTCGGTCCACTTGGGGACCTCCGGATGTGGGCATTTCGCTTGGTTTCTTGATGTTAAGGATGCGGAGACAATTTGAGTTAACACTTCCTTCTCATTTTTGCCGATAGCGACATTTCTGCGAATTTCTTTTACCCTGTAGTTTATTACTATAACCTTGCAGTTTATTACGATACACCCCTATTTATTACACATCTTTGTTTATTACTATACTCTGCTGTTATTAATCCCTGCTGATTTATTAATCTGCACTGCTGTTTATTACTGTACCCTGCTGTTTATTATTAATACCCGCTCATTTATTCCTGTACCCTGCTGTTTATTATTAAACCCTGCTTGCTGTTTATTACTAACCCTGCTGTTTATTATTGTACCCTGCCTATTTATTAATCTACACTGCTGTTTATTCCTGTACCCTGCTGTTTATTATTAATACCCGCTCATTTATTCCTGTACCCTGCTGTTTATTATTAAACCCTGCTGTTTATTATTGTACCTTGCCTATTTATTAATCTACACTGCTGTTTATTCCTGTACCCTGCTGTTTATTATTAATACCCGCTCATTTATTCCTGTACCCTGCTGTTTATTACTAACCCTGCTGTTTATTATTGTACCCTGCCTATTTATTAATCTACACTGCTGTTTATTATTGTACCTTGCTGTTTATTATTAATCCCTGCTGATTTATTCCTGTTACCTGCTATTTATTATTAAACCCTGCTGTTTATTACTAAGCCTTCTCTTTATTACTAAGCCTTCTCTTTATTACTAAGCCTTCTGTTTATTACTGTACCCTGCTTATTTATTAATCTACACTGCTGTTTATTATTAAACCCTGCTGATTTATTCCTGTACCCTGCTGTTTATTATTAAACCCTTCTGTTTATTACTCACCCTTCTGTTTATTGCTAACCCTTCTGATTATTATACCCTGATTATTTATTAATCTACATTAGTTTATTAATCTACATTACTGTTTATTATTAAACCCTGCTGTTTATTATTACTAACTCTTCTGTTTATTACTAACCCTGCTGTTTATTATTATACCCTGCTTATTTATTATTCTACACTGCTGTTTATTACTGTACCTTGCTGTTTATTATTAATCCCGGCTGATTTATTCCTATACCCTGCTGTTTATTGCTAACCCTTCTGTTTATTGCTAACCCTTCTGTTTATTATTATTCCCTGCTGATTTATTAATCTCTACTGATTTCATAATCTACAATGCTGTTTATTACTGTACACTGCTGCTTATTATTATACCCTGCTAATTTATTATTCTACACTGCTGTTTATTACTGTACACTGCTGCTTATTATTATACCCTGCTAATTTAATCTTGCTGATTATTACTGTGCCCTGCTGTTTATTACAATGCCCTGCTGTTTAGTGCTATACCCTGCAGTTTTATTATACCTTGCTGCGTTTTACTGTACCCTGCTGTTTTTTACTATAATCTGCCGTTTAGTCCTATACCCTGCCGGTTTATTGCTATACCCTGCTGGTTTAGTATTATACCCAGCTGGTTTAGTATTCTACCTTGCTGTTTGTATTATTATACCCTAATATACTGTGCCCTGCTGGTTTATTGCTACACCCTGCTGGTTTATTTTTATTTATTTTTTTAAATTTAGAATACCCAATTAATTTTTTTCCAATTCAGGGGCAATTTAGCATGGCCAATCCACCTACCCTGCACATCTTTGGGTTGCGGAGGTGAACCCCCCGCAAACACAGGGAGAATGTGCAAACTCGACACGGACAGTGACCCAGAGCCGGGATCGAACCTGCGACCTCGGCACCGTGAGGCCGCAGGGCTAACCCACTGCTCCACCGTGCTGGTTTATTACTACGCCCTGATGCTTTATTACATACACCCTGCTGCTTTATTACTACGCCCTGCGGCTTTATTACTTTATCACGCTGGTTTATTATTTTACCACACTTTCATTATAGCCTGCTGTATATTACTATTCCCTGCTGTTTTATTATGTCCCCTCTCCTTTCTGTTGATGTCTTCATTTATTCGGATAATTGTTAAACTTGATTTTCCTGAGGGTATTTTTAAATTCAATTTCGTCAATCGGTTTTACAATTTCGGGTTGAAATCAGACTGGGAATTAACCCTATAGATTAGTATCAGACGTCACCATCTTTTAAACCATTCATTTGGGTGACAACTGAGTTCACAACCGCACACAGCCAAGCAAGATTTTATGAATTGTCCATCTAACTGTTCTCAAATTGTACAAACCGTCTCAATAACGAGTTTTAACCCCGGCAGAGAAACCGTGGGCTCCTGACCACCTCCAGCTGACAGGCCAATGTAATCCACAGGGCTTCATGAACATTATAATCCTCTTCCCATTGCAATGGGACGACGCAAAGAGCTGAAACCCATACCTGGGATAACCCAGGAAATCTGATCGGTCTCTGCACACTGTGAGAGTAGTTTAATCATTGATGCGTTCCAGTTTTGTATGGCTGCACACTAACGGCATTGAAATTTGTGATGAATAATTGCCTGAGTTTAAACATACCTGAACAATTAATCTGGCACAGAATGGGATAAACATTGCAGCTAACTGCCTAGTTGACACGCTAAGGTGAACCGTTTAAACCTTTGCTTTAAATTTAAACCCGTTGAACAACTTCCTGATTTTTATATCTATAATCAATCAATTTGGTTAGAACTTTTTATACTGGCATATAAATGGCAGCAGTTATTGAAGCCTGATTGCTGGACTACAGGCTGACATTGAGCAGTATGTTCCTTGCCTGATGATTGTCAGGCTACCGGTTCCAATTAACAGAACGGAATATGCATTGTACCGTATAAGGCCCTTATCATTTGTCTTCCACATTTTCAACATAGCTCACAGTATATGTGGGAAAAGCCTTTTACCAGGTACATCCATCATATACCAGGCATGTCCTGGTGTTACATTTTTTTCAAATCCATACAGGAAAGTGTAGAAGATTGTAGTTTAGTCGGGCAGCATGGTCGGCACGGGCTTGGAGGGCCGAAGGGCCTGTTCCTGTGCTGTACATTTCTTTGTTCTTTGTTGTTCTTTGAAAGGGTGGTTTCTGACCTGAAATTCTAATTGGAGGAGGATGTAGCACAGAAGGACTCCATTCACCCCATCACACCCATGTTGACCCTTCTGTAGAACTATCCAATTAGCCCATGCTTAATATCTCGGGATCTGTTTTCCTTTCAAAATATTAATCTGATTACCTTTTGAAAAGTTAGTTTTGAAACTGCTTTCATCACCTCCCCGGCCACCATTCTTAGCAGTGAATTCCAGATTCTCATAACTGGCTGCCTGAACGGTTTTCTGTCTTTGTACTTCCTGGTTCTAATGGTGAGACACACAATTTTGTGTTCTCGTGTTACTGATCCTCTCCTTATTTACTCAATCAAATAATTTGTTGTTTTTGGACATCTCTTCTGAATCTCTTGGGTGACTCTGCCTTAAGAAGAAGAACCCCAGCTTCTCTAGTGTCTCCACATAACTGAAGTGTCTCATTTGTGGCACCATTGTAATGAATCTTTTCGCTGTTCCTGCTTCTCATTTAAAACGGTATCCTTTAGTTTATAATGCCTCTCCCTATTCTTCCTCACTATCATCACACTCCTCTGCATTAAGTATTATCAGCCATGTCTCTGTCTATGTCACCAGTCTATTGCTTCCTCATTGTTCCCTATATGTCGGAGTTTTGTGGTAATTTGCCTTGTATGCTCAAGTCCAGCGCACTCTTATATGCAGCAAAAGGAACTCTGGTCCGAATACCAGCTCCTGAGAAACATCACTGCATACTTGCCTCTAGTCTGGAAAAAACAACTGTTCAGCACATCTCTCTCTTTCCTACCCCTTGGCCAATTTTGTATCCTCACTGCTCCTTTGCTGACAATACCTGGGGAGGTTTCAATGAAACCAGCACACACACAGGTCGCTTAGGGGTTGGTGTAGTGGTAATGTCAGTGGGCTATTAATCCAAAGACCCAGGTTAATGCTCCGGCAGTCACGGGTTCAAATCCCACCATGGCAACTGGTGGAGTTTAAATGCTGGAATTGAAAGCTGATGGTACATGAAATCATCGATAGTTCTAAGAACACTTTAAGGAAGGACATTTGCTATCCTTACCTTGGAATGTGTGATGCCTTAACTGCCCAGCAATTGCAGAGAGGCAACAAATGTTGGCTTTGCAAACGATGCCCACATCCCAGCCATCACCTTTTTTGAAGGTCCATATTCATCAATATCCACCACACAACCCAAATCAACTATTTCATTGCTTGTCATAGAACTCAAAATGCGTTCAAAAGGCATCTCAACAAATACATGGATAGGATGGGTATAGACGGATATGACACTAGGAAGTGCTGAGAGTGGTATCATGACCAGTAAAGACTTGGAGGGTCGAAATGCCTGTTCCTGTGCTGTATTGTTCTTTGTTCAATCAAATTAACCAAGCATTGTTTGCCTTCAACAAAACTGTGCTTACTTAGGATTTGTTAGCCTAAACTTTTCCAACACCTGTTTAGTTTTCAAAATATTGCCTTCATTAGATTGACTGGCCTGCAATTGACAGGTTTACTCATTTTTTAAACATGGCTGTAATGTTTATTGCTCTCCAGTCTTCATCCTTATTTCTCTGTGACCGAGGATGCTCCTGTGACTTCCAGTGTTTACAACCTTGTTTCCCGCCTTTACCTGATCCAATATTACTACAATCGCTTTTGCATTGGCAGCTTCTTCTCTAATGAAGACCACATACTCATTTCATACCTCAACCGGTGCTCCTGCCTCCACAAGAAGGTCGATTCATTCCTAGTTGGCCACGCCCTTTCTTTGACTATTTACTGTTTACATTTCAAGCAGATGCTTTGTTCTTTTATGCGAGCTGCTCATTTATTATTTCTTTGATCCCTTATTCAATTTTAGATTGTCTCATTGGTGCTCCACTGTACTATGGCATTTAGGGATGGTTGCAAAGCAGGGAGTCAAGATGACCTGGAATACACTGTGTGAAAGTGTGGCAGAGTCTGAAAACAGTAATTTCAAAAGGAAAGTGAATAAATTCTTGAAAAGGAAAATCTTTTCTGCGCTACTGGGAAAAACCTGGAGCAGTGGGATTAACAGAACAAGCAAAGGCACAATGCGCTGAATGGCCTCCTCCTGTGCTTTTGTGATTCTATTGTTCTGCTTCATTTTGATCTCCCTCGGAATCTGTCTAATTGACCCTAACCTCTTGAAGGCCTCTTTCAGTACATTCAATTATAATTGTGTTTGATTGCAACTGCAATGGTTTGACTAAAAGGAAAACCCCTTGCATTTCCTGACCTGAGACATCCCAAAGCGCATTATAACAAATGACATGCTGTTGAAGTGTAGCCACTATTGTAATGCAGGAAACATGCAGCCAATTTGTGCGCAGCCAGCTCCCTCAAACAGCAATGTGACTGACCAGACACAACTCCCCTACTCTTTGACAAAATAGCATCATAAGCACTTTTATGTCCACCAGTCGGGTCTCAGTTTAACATCCCATCCAAGAAACATTACCTGTGACAGTGCAGCACTCCCACAGCACAACACCAGGAGTGTCAATCTAGATTTTTGTGATCAAATCTTTGGAATGGTGCTGCCAACTGAGCCATGGCTGACACACCCAATGTCTACTCGTAGAAGCTTTAAGGCAAATGCTCTAAATACTCCAAATTGTTCCAATGCAACAGGAAAGTGCTTATTCTTGAAAATCTTGTTTGTGATTTATAGCCATCATTTTATAGCTTTATTCTTTATTAGTTGTAGCAGCTAAAAGGAAGTAGTTCAATTTGGACTACGGTTGATGAGAACGGGGGAATCCAACGCCTCCTTCCTGGTGAATTTAAAGAATGAACAAACAGCGGTTTCTCTACGAGAGAATCAATTTCATCAAAGTTGCAAAGCAGGCAGACTTTAAACCCAGTCCTTATTATTTTCCCTTTTCACCCCTTCCTGGATTTTTTCATATAATCTATATAATTTCATCAAAAGATGCTTGTTGTCTGTTCTGGGCTTCCTTTACTTCACCACATGAGAGGTGCTGCCCCAAGGCAATGTGCCAATCTTTGTCCTGCTCCATTCTGTGAGGAGTGTTAGATACTGGAACTGCTTCATCCCACCCAGGATGACTCCAACCATTATTTTAGAGTAGTACTTTTAGTAGGGTTTACCTCAAAAAAAAAAAAAATTTAATCCAACCATTTTCACTAATATTTTGGAAAAGGCTATCCATTATTTAATCCTTTTCAGATGATTTGTTCCCCTTCTTTAATGATGTCAACAGGATTGTTTTCTATTGTTGCACATTTTAGATTGTAAATTTAATTTAATTTTGCCAGACTCTCATTCCCCCTTCCAGCCCCATTCTCTGTCTATGTCACCAGTCTATTGCTTCCTCATTGTTCCCTATATGTCGGAGTTTTGTGGTAATTTGCCTTGTATGCTCAAGTCCAGCGCACTCTTATATGCAGCAAAAGGAACTCTGGTCCGAATACCAGCTCCTGAGAAACATCACTGCATACTTGCCTCTAGTCTGGATCTCACTGAATCCCAACCGAAGACCCCTTGCTCCTTCTCTGACCCTAATCTTAACACTCCTCCCTCCACCTAAAAGGCCCAGTTGACTGGTTCATCCAAAGAGATATTCCAGGCTTTGGTTTCTGCTTTATCTCCTTTTTAATTAATTCATGGATGTGGGCATTGCTGGCAAAGCCAGCATTTTTACCCATCCCTAATTGTCTTTTTGTGCTGTAGCTGTTCTGAATTTGGTCTCTGCATTCACCACAATGAAGCGCCTTCTAATCCAGGATAACAGCCTCTGAGCTCAGCCAGTAATTCTCTCTCTCAACACTAGGCCCCTTCCTCCCATTTGAAAGGAGCACATTCATTGGGACACAGCCTCAGGCACTCACTGCATTCTTACACAGCTGATTAGTGTTAACCAGAGAAGCAAGTTAGCGATGAGATTCGTAGCTATGAAATAGCATGCACAACATCACAAGACATCTATCAGAGATGTTTTTGAAGACAGTCCATTTAGGGGGCCATTATTATGTTTACTTACAATCATTCCTTCTAATGATCTCTGGATTCAGCTAATCCTCCTGAGTAAAGGAGTGAACATGGTCCATTTGCAAAAACAACTGACTGCAATCAGGGCTGAAACTGTTGGTTAAAGGAACCCGACTGGTGAAGGTTTCTAGAGACCAGTGAGCCACTGTTGATGTGCAGTCTCTGGAGTTCGACTAGTTTCAGTGATTGCACTTTTGCCTCTGACCAAAAGGTTGTGAATTCAGGTCCTACTCCAGAGACCTGAACACAATCTAGGCTATCATTCCAATGACAGAATGCTGAAATGTTGGAGTTACTATCTGCCATTTCGCAAAGATGTAAAAGATCACACAGCACTATTTTGAAGACTCATCGTGGAGTTTACCCCGATTGTCCCAGCCAATGTTTATCCCTCAATCAGTATTGTTTAAACAGATCATCTGGCCCTTATCAGCTTGCTATGTCCAAAATGGCTGTTGTCTTTCTTACATCACAAGTCACTACACTTCAAACAAAACACTCATTGGCTGTAAAGCATGTTAGGATGGCCTCAGGTTGTGAAAGGTGTCTATCAATACAAGTCTTTTTACTGGTTTACAGGTTGTATGTACTGGGGGGTTCTCCAGTTCTATGAAGGAGCCTTGTTGCAGAAAGCTGTGGGAGTGGCAACATGAATGGATACGATTTGTGGAGATTCTAGAGTAGCATATCTGAAAAATGATGATGTACAAGCTTCTAAGCAAGAGATGATTTGCTGTGCAGCCTTTGGAAGAGTGGAGAGGGTAATGCAGAGATCACTTTTTGGAAATGTACTGTAGATTACTGAGGTAGTGGATTTACAGGCTCTGAGATTTAAGAGCAGTGTGGAAGAAGACTGATTACAATGTCTTTGACATTCTGGGAAGGTATGTAGTCATGTTGAAATATTGCAAAAGTTTGCAGTACTGGTGTACAGGATTATAGAATGACAGACATATATCGGTGGTGGTGATCTAAAATGGTGAATACTGTTGAATCTAAAAGCATGGAGAAGTTGCATTGGTGAATAGATTAGCATATGTTTATTTCAAATACAGCAGGTTAAACCATGATAGCACTTAGGATGTGGAATACTGAGATAGTTGAATTCTGCTGATGTATCAATTTTGGAGCAGCCAGTTTGATAACATATCTACTGTTCCAATAGGCCACAGCATTTAATCTCCCAAAGATTGTCTGTCTCCTCCCCTTCCTCATCCATCTGCTGCTAAATCCACTTGCAAGTTTTTCTTACCTCTAGATTCAAGTTGCACTGCGCCAACCTCCTATCTTTTGTACTCCATAAACTGGAGCTCTTTTGAAAGTGCTGCCTGTACCCTAACTTGCACCAAGTCGAGTTCACCATTGCCTTTGTGCTCGTTGACCTACATTGCAACACATCAAATTTTAAATTCTCATCCTTGTGTTCAAATCCTTTCATGGCCTCAGCCCATCTAATCTTTTTAGCCATCTCCAACTCTACAACCATTCTAAATTTTTATGTTCTTCCAATTCTGGCCTCTTGTCCATCCCTGATTTCCATCGCCCTACTATTAACAACGATCCTTGGGCCTAAGTTCGGAAATTGCCCCCCTAAACATCTTGTCTACCTATCCACCTCATTTACCTGCTTTAAAACATTTTGCAAAGCTTATCTCTTTGACCATGCTTTTGGTCACCTATCCAAATACTTCATTGTGGTGTCCGTTTCAAATTTTATAAGATAATGTTCCAGTAAATATCTTGAGGTACTTTACTATGTTTAATAAATACAGGTTGTTGTTATAAGGCCGTAAGTAGTTTGAACTTCTCATAATGTCCCATGGTGAAATGCTATTGGTTTGTAAGTTTTTAATATATTTTTAGGGGATGTGGTCGTCGCTGGCTAGACCAGCATTTATTGCCCATCCCTAGTTGCCCTTGAGAAGGTGGTGGTTAGCTGCCTTCTTGAATTGCTGCAGTCGCTGGGGTGTAGGTACAACACTGTGCTGTTAGGGAGAGAATACTAGAATTTTGACCCAGCGACATTGAAGGAACAGTGATATATTTCCAGTCAAGGTGGTGAGTGCCATGGAGGGGAACTCCAGATGGTGGTGTTCCCAGGTACCTGTTGCTGTTGTCCTTCTAGATAGTAGTGTTCGTGGGTTTGGAAGATGCTGCCTAAGGAACCTTGGCGAGTTCCTGCAGTGCATCTTGTAGATGGTACACACGCCTGCTACTGTTCATTGGTGGTAGAGGAAGTGAATGATTGTAGATGGTGTAGCAATCAAGTGGGCTGCTTTGTACTGGATGGTGTCAGGCTTCTTGAGTGTTGTTGGAGCTGCAGTCATCCAGGCGAGTGGGGAGTATTCCATCAACTCCTGATTTGTGCCTTGCATATGGTGGACAGGCTTTGGGGAGGCAACCCTCAGGACGTTGAGAGTGGGGGTTTCAGTGATGGTAATGCCATTGAATGTCAAGGGGTGATGGTTAGATCCTCTCTTGGAGATAGTCATTGCCTGTGCGTCGTGAATGTTACTTGTCAGCCCAGGCCTGGATATGTCCAGGCGTTGTTGCATTTCATGTGGACTGCTTCAGTATCCGAGGAGTCACAAATTATACTGAACATTGTGCAGTCATCAGCGAATATCCCCACTTCTGACCTTCTTATGGAAGGACGGTCAGTGATGAAGCTGCTGAAGATGGTTGGGCCTAGGATACTGCCCCCCTACAGTGATGTCCTGGAGCAATCACAACAACTATCTTCCTTTGTGCCAGATACGACTCCAACCAGCGGAGTTTTCCCCGATTCCCATTGACACTTATTTTGCTGGGGGTCCTTGATGCCAAACTCAGTTAAATGTTCCCTTGATGTCAAGGGCAGTCGCTCTCATCTCAAGTAGTCCTGTGCAGATTCACCAAAAGTTGACTGACACCTCATTTTTAGGTATGCTCAATGTTGCTCCTCCTTCACTCTTCATTGAAACAGGGTTGCTCCCGTGGCTTGGTGGTAATGGGAGAGTGGGGGATATGCTGGTTTAATCTGAACTACCAAAGAGCTTTGGGCATGAGTGGATAATGTAAATACTGTGAGACATGAATGAAGTATTAGTGCACAGGTCATGCAATCACTGACTGTACTGATGACGAGACCTATTGAGATAAGACATGTAGTGGGTGCCTGGAACTTACTACCGGAGGAGGTAGTGGAGGCAGGGACGATAGGGACATTTAAGGGGCATCTTGACAAATATATGAATAGGATGGGAATAGAAGGATACGGACCCAGGAAGTGTAGAAGATTGTAGTTTAGTCGGGCAGTATGGTCGGCACGGGCTTGGAGGGCCGAAGGGCCTGTTCCTGTGCTGTACATTTCTTTGTTCTTTGTTCTTAATGCAGAAAACTGTGACCAATTTTCTAACAACATGGTCTTACAAACAGCAATTCGCTGATCAGATCATCTGCATTTTTGCTATTGGTTGAGGAATATTGGTCAGGACACTGGGCAGAACTCCCCTGTGTACTAAAGCAATGACTGAAATTGAAGAACATTTGGTACAGTTCTGAATGTGATGCTCGCTACACTGGAAAGTAGAATAATCGATTTTGACCATTTGGGTTGGAAAGAATGGGTTGGAGAAATCTGGGATTAATATATGGTCCAGATTAAGAACAGGAGAATGCTGTTGGTTACAAAATTGAGGAATTAGATTGATGTAAAAGATTCTTGAGTTCAAAGATAGAAGAACCATTGCAGTACATTAGTTCACAAGTTATAGAATTGAGGAATCCTCCCAATGATTTCCTATAAGTGGTTTGTGGAGAACATTGTCCATTGGATTAGATATTTGAGACCCTTTACTGATGTACTAATTGTAGAGTTGAGGAAATGCATCGTGAATTTGAAGAACCCTGGGCGTGATTCTCCACTCCCACGCCGGTTGGGAGAATCGCCTGGGCCGCCAAAATTTCTGGGGACGCCGGTCTGACGCCATCCCGCGATTCTCCCAAGCGGCGGGAACGGCCCGGTCGAGTTTCGCGGGCCGGAGAATCGCCGGAGACACCGAAAATGGCGATTCTCCAGCACCCCCGCTATTCTGAGGCCCGGATGGGCCGAGCGGCCAGGCCAAAACGGCGGGTTCCCCCCGGCGCCATCCACACCTGGCCGCTGCACTTGTGAGCGGTGCGTGAACGCTGGGGGGTCGGCCTGTGGGGGGGCAACGGGGGATCCTGCACCGGGCTTCACCTGGAATGTGGGGTGGCCCGCGATCGGTGCCCATCGATCATCGGGCCGTCCTTTCTGAAGGAGGACCTCCTTCCTTCCACGGCCCCGCAAGATCCGTCCCCCATCTTCTTGTGGGGCGGACTTAGAGAGGACGGCAACCACGCATGCGCGGGTTGGCACCGGCCAACCCGCGCATGCTCGGATGACGTCTGTTATGCGGCGCCGCTTTTACGCGGGCGACAAGGCCTGGCGCGTGTAGATGACGCGGCCCCGATACTGGCCCATTGTCAGGGCCTGAATCGGTCGGGGCCGTTCCGCGCCGTCGTGAACCTCAACGCCGTTCACGGCAGCGCGGCCACTTCGGCGCGGGAGTGGAGAATCCCGCCCCCTATATTGCATTGGATGTGGAATGAGAAAGCCTGTGGTGTAATTGTCTGGAAGAACTCTGCTGGAGCATTTCTCTGCTGGAGTTGGAGAATTGAGGATCCGTATTGTATTATTGGGTGTGAATTTGAGGAAGCTGTTTGGGTGTGTGAACTATGATCTGTAGACACTATTTTCCCACGGAGCTCAAAAATACTATTGGTACATGGGACAGGGAGTTTGGATTGCTGCGCAATTCAGTGCCCAGGTTGTGGATAGATCCTCAAATGTCCGTGTTTGTTTTCTGAGTGCACAGGATGAACAAACTCGTTGATGAAACTCTGGATTATTTTCGCTACTGACGTTGGTATGGATTACATGGCAGTTGCAGAGAGTGAGCGGCAACAATAACCTGTACTCGGCGCCCATTTATTTCTAAGGTGAATGGCCTTTTCTATGTCCGACAGCTCGAGCTCAACGGGGGGGGCGGGGCCGCGCGCGGTATGGGGCGGGGCCTGCTTGCGGCGGGGTGAGGCTCTGTGGTGACTCGGAAAGCGGTTCGAACCCCAAAACCGTTGGGATTTAAAATCCTCAACGTTCTATTCAGGTGCAGGGAGGCTTGGCACATTTATCATTGTGGGCATGTTATCGTGTGGCTCCTTCGGGCTCCGCGCTCCCCTCCTCCCTTTCACCTGTGCTTTTTACCATGTCCGAGCGTGAGCTTCTCCATCTCGGCATCGTCCCTAGCTCCCAGCAGAATGAGTCACCGTGCTGCTCCTCAAAGGTCGTGCGGTTCATCTTGGGAGGAGCCGGCAGTGGGCAGGCGCCCTGCGTGTTTCCTCATACTAATTGGGCTGGCAGTGGGCAGTCTGTCTCCGGTTTAGCTGGTACTGATTAGGTTGGCAGTGGACAGACTCTCTGGGTTAGGGCTAGTATTTATTGGGCTGGCAGTGGGCAGAGTCTCTGGGTTAGCTGGTAAAGTCGCCATAATCCCGGATGACCAGAGGCTGCTTTCTCCTTTGACAGGAAAGCTGACAGGTTATAGTTTAACTAGAGTATCACCACACCTTAGTCGGGTGGCAAGGCTGAGAAGATGGGCCTTCATGAATACTGATTGGGCTGGCAGCGGGCAGGCCCTTTCTCAGTTAACTGGTACTGATTGGGCTGCAATGGCAGGTACTCTCTTATCTCTTCCTGATTGGGCTGGCAGTGGACAGGATCCCTCTGGATGAGCGCCAGTATTTAATGGCTGCCAGTGGAAAGACTATCTAGGTTTGCTGGTAGTGATTAGTTTGGCAGTGAGCAGGCTAAACCGGGTTAGCAGGCATTGATTGGGCTGGCATGTGGGTTCTCTCTGGGTTATTTTGCTTTTAATTGCGCTGGCAGTGGACAGGCTTTCTCTGGGACTTGTATTGATTTGGTTGGCAGTGGGCAGGCTCTCTCTGGGTTTGCTGGTATTTATTAGGCTGGCATTAGGCAGGCGCTTGCCAAGTTAGCTGGTATTGACTGGACTGGCGGTGTGCAGGATTTCTCTGGGTTTGCTGGTATTAGGCAGGCAGTGGGTAGACTCTGAGTTAGCTGGTATTGATTGGGCTGGTAGTGTGCAGGCACTCTCTGGGTCAGTACGAGTATTGTTTGGCTGGCAGTGAGCCGGTTCTCTGGGTTAGGTGATGCAGATTGGGCTGACAGTTGCCTGTCTCTGGGCTAGCTGGTATTGATTGGGTTGGAGTGGGCAGCCTCTGGGTTAGCTGATACAGATTGCGCTGGCAGTCAGCAGGTTCTCTGGGTTAGCTGATATAGATTGGGCTGGAAGTTGGCAGCCTCTCTGGATTAGCTGATACAGATTGGGCTGGCAGTGGGCAGGCACTTTCTGGGTTAGCTGGTATTGATTGGGTTGATAGTGGGCACTCTGGGTTAGCAGATACAGATTGGGCTGGCGGTGAGCAGGTTCTCTGGGTTAGCTGGTATTGATTGGGTTGGGAGTGGGCATGCTCTGCGTTAGCTGATACAGATTGGGCTGGCAGTGGGCAGGCTCCCACCAGGTTAGCTGGTGCTAATTAGGATGACAGTGGACAGGCTCTCTAGAGTTTAGCTTTTATTGACTGGGCTAGCAGTGCGCAGGCTGTCTCTGGGTTAGCTGGTGCTGACTGGGCTGGAAGTAGACATGCTCTCTCCGGTTTAACTGGTTTTGATTGGGCTGACAGTGGGCAGGCGCTCTCCAGTCTAGCAGGTCTTGATTGGGCTGGCAGTGGGCAGGGTTCTACCCAGGTTAGCTGGTATTGAATGGGCTGGCAGTGGACCGGCTCTCTCCGGGTTAGCAGGTTATGATTGGGCTGGGAGTGGACTGGCTCTCTCCAGGTAAGCTGGTTATGGTTGGGCTGGCAGTAGACTGGCTCTCTCCAGGTAAGCTGGTTATGGTTGGGCTGGCAGTGGACCGGCTCTCTCTCCGGGTAAGCTCGTTATGATTGGGTTGACAATGGACCGGCTCTCTCTCCAGGTAAGCTGGTTATGATTGTGCTGGCAGTGGACCGGCTCTCTCCGGGTAAGCTGGGCTGGCAGTGGACTGTCTCTCTCTGAGTAAGCTGGTTTTGAATGGGCTGGCAGTGGACCGGCTCTCTCCGGGTAAGCTGGGCTGGCAGTGGACCGTCTCTCTCCGAGTAAGCTGGTTTTGAATGGGCTGGCAGTGGACCGGCTCTCTCCGGGTAAGCTGGGCTGGCAGTGGACCGTCTCTCTCCGAGTAAGCTGGTTTTGAATGGGCTGGCAGTGGACCGGCTCTCTCCGGGTAAGCTGGGCTGGCAGTGGACCGTCTCTCTCCGAGTAAGCTGGTTTTGAATGGGCTCGCAGTGGACCGGCTCTCTCCGGGTAAGCTGGCTATGATTGGGCTGGCAGTGGACCGGCTCTCTCTCCGGGTAAGCTGGTTATGGTTGGGCTGGCAGTGGACAGGCTTTCTCCGGGCAAGCTGGTTATGATTGGGCTGGCAATGGACTGGCTCTTGCTGGGTAAGCTCGTTATGATTGGGCTGGCAGTGAACCTGCTCTCTCCGGGTAAGCTGGTTATGATTGGGCTGGCAGTGGACTGGCTCTCTCCAGGTAAGCTGGTTATGATTGGGCTGGCAGTGGACAGGCTCTCTCCGGGCAAGCTGGTTATGATTGGGCTGGCAGTGGACTGGCTCTCGCTGGGTTAGCGCTAGTATTTATTGGGCTGGCTGTGAAAGACTCTGGGTTAGCCGGTACTGATTGGGCTGGCAGTGGATTGGCTCTCTCTGGGTTAGCGCTGGTATTTAATTGGCTGCCAGTGGAAAGTCTCTGGGTTTGCTGGTATTTATTGGGCTGGCAGAGGGCAGGCTGTCTCTGGGTTAGCGCTGGTATTTAATGGGTTGCTGCTGGTATTTATTGGGCAGGCAGAGAACAGACTCTCACTGGCTTAGCGCTGGTACTTATTGGGCTGGCAGTGGATAGATTCTCTCTCTGGGTTTGCTGGTAATGATTAGACTAACAGTGGGCAGGCTATCTCCGGGTTAGCTGCCATTGATTGAGCTGACAGTGGGCAGGCTCGCTCCAAGTTGGCCGATAATGATTGGGCTGGCAGTAGCTAGCTCTCTCTGGGTCAGTTGGTATTGCAGCGGGCAGCCGGTCCATAGGTTACCTGGTACTGATTGGGCTGGCAGTGCGCAGGCTCTCTCTTGGTTAGCTAATATTAATTAGGTTGGCATTGGGCAGGCACTATTGGGTTAGCTGGTATTGGTTAGGCTGGCAGTGTGAAGGCTCTCTCAGTTACCTGGTACTGATTGGGCTGGCACTGGGCAGGCTCTCTTACTTAGCTGGTATTGATTGGGCTGGCAGTGGGCAGGCTAACTCCGGGATAGCTGATTGGGTTAGCATTTGGCTGGCTCTCTCTGGCTTAGCTGGTTTTGATTAGGCTGGCAGAGGGCATGCTCACTCTGGGTTAGCTGTTAGTGCGCTGGCTCTCTTAGTTAGCTGGTACTGACTGGACTGTGGGTAAGCTCTCTCTGGGTTAGCTGGTATTGATTAGGCTGGCAGGAAGAGGTTCTGACAGGGGTCACTGGTAATGGACAGTTGCTCTATCGGTTAACTGGTACTGATTGGGCTGGCAGTATGCAGATTCTGGGTTTTCTGGTACTGATTACACTGGCAGTGGGCAGACAATCTCCAGGTTAGCTGGCATTAATTGGGCTGACAGTGGGCAGTCTCGCTCCAGATTAGCCGATATTTATTGGGCTGACAGTGGCTAGATCTCTCTGCGTTAGCTGGTGTTCATTTGACTGGCAGTGTGCAGGCTCTCTGGGTTAGCTGGTATTGATTGGGCTGGCAGTGGGCAGGTTCTCTGGGTTAGCTGGCATTGATTGGGCTGGCAGTGAGCAGGCTCTCCCTTTGCTATTACTGATTGGACTGGCAGTGGGCAGGCTAACAGCTGGTACTGATTAGGCTGGCAGTGGACAGGCTCGCTCCAGTTTACCTGGTGCTGATTGGGCTGGCAGTGGGCCGGCTCTCTTGGTTAACTGGTACTGATTGGGCTGGCAGTGGTCAGGCTATCCCTCAGACGCTGGTACTCATTGGGCTGGCAGTGCCCAGGCTCCCTCTGGGTTAGCTGGTATTGATTGAGCTGGCAGTGCCCAGGCTCCCTCTGGGTTAGCTGGTATTAATTGGGCTGGCAGTGGGAAGGTTCTCACAGGGTTCGCTGGCTCTGTTTGGGCTGGCAGTGGGTAGGCACCTTGCAAGGTAGGTGGTATTTATTGGGCTGGCAGTGGGTAGGCTCTCTGTGGTTTAGCTAGTACTAATTGGGCTGGCAGTGGGCAGATTCACCAGGTTTGCTGGTTATGATTGGGCTGGCAGTGAACAGGCTCTCACTGGATTAGCTGGTATTAATTGGGCTGGCAGTGGGCAGGCTCTCTATAGCTTGCTATGATTGCGCTGGGCTGGTTTAGCACAGGGCTAAATCGCTGGCTTAGAAAGCTGACCAAGGCAGCAGCACGGTTCAATTCCCGTACCAGCCTCCCCGAACAGGCGCCTGAATGTGGCGACTAGGGGCTTCTCACGGTAACTTCATTTGAAGCCTACTTGTGACAATAAGCGATTTTCATTTCATTCATTTCAGTGGGCTGGGTTAGCTGGCAGGGGGCAGATTCTCTCTGGATTAGTGCTAGTATTTATTGGGCTGGCTGCAGAAAGACGCTATCTGGTTTAGGTGATGCTGATTGGCATGGCAGTGGACAGGCTCTCTCTGCTTTAGCTGGTATTGATTAAGCTGGCTGTGAGCAGTGTCTCTCCAGGTTAGCTGGTACTGATATGGCTGGGAAAACTCTCTCCAGGTAGGCTGGTTTTGATTTGGCCGGCAGTGGACAGGCTCTCACTGGGTTAGCTGGTATTAAATGCGTTTGAAGTGGGCAGGCCCTCACTTGGTTAGCTGGTACTCATTGGGCTGGCAGAGGGTAAGCTCTCTCTGGGTTAGCTGGCACTGGTTGCGCTGGCAGTGGGCAGCCTCTGGGTTAGCTGGCATTAATTGGGCCGGCAGTGGGCAGGCTCTCTGGGTTGGCTTGTGCTGAATGGATTTGGCAGTGCGTTATTACTTGGTTTGTGGCTGCATGCTAACCACAAGTTAGCACAGTCAAATATGTTCCAGAACCATTCTAAACCTCAGATGCCAGTTCTGGCTTCGCTGTCGCACTCTTAATTCCAAATGTTGGCTTCGAGTTCAAGGGCTCCGGGGAAGAAAATCTATCCTGACAGACAGGCAGTACTGAAGAATTGCTGCACTTTTGGCGGTACCGTCTTTCCGAATGAGACATTAAGCCCTGTTCAGGTGGATGTAAACAGTCCGTGGGCATTATATGGAAGAGCAAAGGATGTTTTTTTTTTTCTCTCCAGTGTCCTATCTCCTATTTACTCTTCAATGTAACAAAATCTGGCCATTATCACATTGCTGTTTCTGGGACTTTGTTGAGTGTAATTTGGCTGTCGGTTCTTCTCCATTACAGTAGTAACTACACTCTAAAAATGATTTCATTGGCTGTAAAGCACTTTGAGGCTTTAAAAAAGTGGTACATAATTCAAGCCTGTTTTTGAAAAGATGACCATGGTCTAATGAAGCTGTGGATTTGCCCACGTGGCACACTTTCTCTTGACTGGCTTGAACAGTGTCCACAATTTGAGGCCTCGTCTTACTACCACAACTTTCAAATTGGTTACTTTTTCCTTTTGATATTTTGCTGGGACATCATATGCCCTCCATATCCATTAATATTGGCGTCAATTGGTTCTTGAAATGCCTCTACGCTTGTGATGACTGAATTTCTTGAGTGCCTTTGCAGAAATGAAGCACATGTGAGCATGCCTCATCTGTTTCTGCATCTGCGCCAGGTAGGGTTGAGTGCTGCACTTGGAGGCCATTGTCCAACAAAGACACAGGATGGCGCAGTGGTTAGCACTGGGACTACAGCGCTGAGGACCCGGGTTCGAATCCCCTCCCTGGGTCACTGTCCGTGTGGAGTTTGTACATTCTCCATGTGTCTGTGTGGGTTTCACCCCCACAACCCAAAAGATGTGCAGGTTTGGTGGATTGGCCAGGTTAAATTGCCCCTTAATTGGAAATAAAAATTTGATACTCTAAATTTATTTTTAAAAATAAAAAATAAACATACACAGGATTAAACTCGGGTATGTTAGGTGGATTGTGGTGTTATAGTCATCTAACTGGTGAAAAACTAGGAACAGTGATGTCCAAAAAGATTTGTGGTTCATGTACACAGATCACTAGAATATAGCAGTCAGAGATAAAAATAATGCAAAGGGCTCATGGAAATGTATAGAGCAGTAGAATGTGAAGGGGAGTCCTGTGGTGGTACTCAATAAGCTTGTTGCCTATTTAGTTTGCGAGATAAAATTATTCTTGGCTGTTATAAGAACATGAGAAATAGGAAGAGGGTAGGCCAATTATGCCACAAGCCATTCAATAATATTGGGGCTGATCCTGTACCTCAGTCACATCCTCCTATAGTATCCCCATATCCCTCAGTATCCAGGCATCTATAGATATCAACCTTCAACGTACTCGATGATTGAACATCAACAGCTCTCTGGGGTAGAACATCCCAAAGGTATACAACCCTCTTTTAGAATCATAGAATTTAGAGTGCAGAAGGAGGCCATTTGGCCCATTGGGTCTGCACCGGCCCTTGGAAAGAGCACCCTACGCCTCCACCCTATCCCCGTAACCCCACCTAACCTTTTTTGAATGCCAAAGGCAATTTATCACGGCCAATCCACCCAACACGCACGTCTTTGGTCTGTGGGAGGGAAATGAAGCATCCGGAGGAAACCCACGCAGACACGGGAAGAACGTGCAGACTTCGCACAGTGACCCAAACTGGGAATCGAACCTGGGACCCTGGAGTTGTGAAGCAACTGTGCTGCCCAATTTTTTACAGGTCTGCAGCTCCCTGAGAGAGCTCCGCAGCGGTTGTCTCCCATGAGGGAGCTCATTAAAAGCACCAGCCCGTACCCTCCCTGTTCTTAGTGCATGCCTTCTTCCTATCCTTCCTGAGAGGACTTAGCATTTCTCAGTACGCATTTCACATTGGCTCCCTGTCAATTGACCAGCAAGCATAAAATCATATATAGTGAAGAAATGTTCTTATTGACCTCTGAAACTGTGACCCCCAGCTCTAAACAACTTAGACAGGGGATACATCCTCTCAGTATCTACCCTGTCAACGCCTTTAAGAAATGTATGTTTCAAGAGATCACCGCTCATCTAAACTAAGAAGTATAGGCATAGTCTGCTCAATTTCTCCACATAGTACAATCCACACCTCCCATCCATCCAATCCCCGGAATCAATCTTAGTATTGATATGCCATCAATTAAGACGGAAAACGCAGAGCGAATTAAATTATGGCTTTAATTGAGTTACAACAGAGCTGGCAGTGTGCCCCAGAATGAGGCAGTGTGAGAGGTCGGCAGTTTATATACCCAGGCCCCAGGGGGAGGAGCCACAGGCAGAACCAAAACCGTACAACATGTAATATAGTGGCAATACTGTACAACATGTAATTCTGTGGCAGCACAATAAAACACAGTGGTTTCACCACATTCACTGCCTGCTTAAAAAAAAAAGAGAAGTCCGGCGGGGTGAAGTGAACAAGTTGCATCAGAGATTGAGTCTGACGGGGGCTTTGATTGTCTCGCGTGACCGCCTCAGGTTCGGCTGTGGTGTGGGTATTGTAGTCTGCTGAAGCGTTGAGGCCTGCGTGTCCGGGAGCCAGACAGCTTCTGTGTTCTCAGGCGGGTGGGCAGCAATGGGGGAAGGGGGTATAGGGTCGGGTCGAGTAGTAGTAGAGAGGGGAGGAATAGAGTCAGGAGTGCCGGTGACAGTCGCTGGGGAACCTGCGGGTGCCAAATCCCGAAGGGAGACTGTGTCCTCCTGCTCGTCATGGTGAGCCACATAGGCGTACTGGGGATTTGCATGGAGGAAAAGGACCCTCTCGACCAGAGGATCCGACTTATGAGTCCTCACATGTCGTCGTCGGAGGACGGGCCCTGGAACCGTCAGCCAGGTCGGGAGCGAGACCCCTGAGGTATCCTTCTGAGGAAGGCAAACATCCTCTCGTGGGGGGTCACATTAGTAGCGGTGGATTTGATGAGTGGGCGGGCCTTGTCCGCATAATTGGGGACCCACTGGGCATAGTACGAAAAGAACCCCAGGCATCTCTTCAGGGCCTTGGGGCAGTGGGGGAGGGGGAGTTGCAGGAGGGGGCGCATGCGGTCGGGGTCGGGCCCTAGGGCTCCGTTTTCCACGACGTAGCCAAGGATGGCTAGTCGGGCTGTGCGGAAAACGCATCTCTCCTTATTGTATGTCAGATTAAGGAGCTGGGCAGTGTGGAGGAATTTCTTGAGGTTGGCGTCGTGGTCCTGCTGATCATGGCCGCAGATGGTGACATCATCTAGATACGGGACCGTGGCCCGCAGCCCGTACTGGTCAACCATTCGGTCCATCGCTCGCTGGAAGACCGAGACCCCATTGGTGGCGCCGAAGGGAACCCGGAGAAAGTGGTAGAGGCAGCCAGCTGCCTCGAAGGCAGTGTACTGGCGGTCCTCCGGGCGGATAGGGAGCTGGTGGTACACGGACTTCAGGTCCACGGTGGAGAAGACCTGGTACTGCGCAATCTGATTGACCATGTCAGATATGTGGGGAAGTGGGTACGCATCGAGCTGCGTGTACCGGTTGATGGTCTGACTAGTCGATGACCATCAGATGCTTCTCCCCAGTCTTGACGACCACCACTTGAGCTCTCCAGGGGCTGTTACTGGCCTCTATGATCCCTTCCCGCAGGAGCCGCTGAACCTCCGATCTGATGAAGGTCATGTCCCGAGCACTGTATCGTCTGCTGTTAGTGGTGACGGGCTTACAGTCTGGGGTGAGGTTGGCGAAGAGCAAGGGAGGGGCGACCTTAAGGGTCGAGAGGCTACAGACGGTGAGTGGGGGCAGGGGTCCATCTAACTTCAGGGTGATACTCTGGAGGTTGCACTGGAAGTCGAGACCCAGACGAACGTCCATGCAGAGGTGTGGGAGGACGTAGAGCCTAAAATTTTTGAAATCTACACCCCGTACCGTGAGAGTCACGACACAGTACCCACGGATTTGCACGGTATGCGACCCAGAGGCCAGGCAGATTCTCTGGGCTGTGGGTAAAACGGGAACGGAGTAGCGCCATACCGTGTCCGGGTGTATGAAGCTGGCTGTGCCCCCGGAGTCAAAAAGGCAGACTGTCTCGTGGCCGTTGATCTGGACCGCCATCATAGATTTTGCTAGGTGACGAGGCCGAGACTGGCCTAGGGTGATGGAGGCGGCCACGGGATGGCTTCGGACGGCGGACGGGCCGGTCGAGAATAGCAGAGGCCAGCTGATGGACGGGCGAGCCGGGGTTCCGTGAGGCGGCGGTGGACTCCAAAAATGGCGTCGAAGGAGCGGCGGTGGACTTCAAAAATGGTGTCGGAGATGCGGCGGGAGACTTAAAAAATGGCGCCGGAGATGCGGTGGTGGACTTGAAAAATGGCGTCGGAGATGGCTGCCCCCGTGGGTGGCGGGTGGCGTCGGCTGATTGGGGGTCTATCTGCAGGAGGTCTGGTTTGAGGCCCAGATCCATGTTAAACAGCTCTTTAATTTATTGTCAGTCAATTAAATTGATATGCCATCAATTGAGACGGAAAACGCAGAGCGAATTAAACTATGGCTTTAATTGACTTGCAACAGAGCTGGCAGTGTGTCCCAGAATGACGCACTGTGAGAGGTCGGCAGCTTATATACCCAGGCCCTAGGGGGAGGAGCTACGGGCAGAGCCAAAACCGTACAACATGTAATATAGTGGTAATACTGTACAACACGTAATACTGTGGCAGCACAATACAACACAGTGGTTTCACCACAAGTATTTGTTGCATTCTTTCCAAGTTTCCTTTCTTGGTTAAAATGACCATCCAAGACTGTACACTGTGCTCCAGGTATGTTCTCACTGATGTTGTGTTAAGATTTCTCTACTCTTGTACTCAATTCTCTCTCGGCAACATATATATTATTTGCTCCTTTCTAAGTCCTTTTGCAACCTATTTGCATTCTCCGCACAGCTTAGTTTCACACCTATCTTTACATCATCGGCAAACTTAGATACAAACTCTTGTTACCCACATCTAGATCATTAGTATTGTTTGTAAATAGCAATAGCCCAAGCATTTATCCTTGCTACGCCCCACTGGTTACAATCTGGTAAGTTGAAAATGATCCTCTTATTCCTACATGCTGTTTTCTATCCACTAACCAATTTGCATGGATAATATTAGCATATTATTCATGCTAATATGTTATCCCCAATCTCCTGAGCCCTAATTTTGTGCAATAAACTCTTTGGCTTTTCTGTGGTTTTTTGAAAATCCAAATACACGACACCCACATGTTCACCTTTATCCATCCTCCTTGTCAAATCTTAAAAAACCTCTAATAGGTTTGTCAAACATGTTTCCCCTTTCATCAATCTGTGTTGACTTTCCCAGTTATATTTATGATTTTCTAAGCTTCCCATTGGCACATTCCTAATAATAGGTTATAGCTTTTTCTCTACTAATGGCAGGATAACTGGCCTACAGTTCTCTGTTTCTTCTCGTCTTTCTTTCTTGAATAGTAGGGTTGCATTTGCTACCTATGAATCCACGGACTTGTTCTTCGTTGTAGCTTTAGTTTCATCATGCAGTCTCCTACTTCAGCTTCTCCTTTCCTGGGACTTCAAATTGTGAACTATCTGTTCCCTCAGCCCTTTTCCCTTCAGGTTGTGAAAGTTCAAACCTGATCACCTAGGGGCTAGTTTAGCACCGTGGGCTAAACAGCTGGCTTGGAATGCAGCGTGGGTTCGTACCGGCCTCCCCGCGCCGGAATGTGGAGACTAGGGGCTTTTCACAGTAACTTCATTGAAGCCTACTTGTGACAATAAGCGATTTTCATTTTAATTTCACCTAACAAATTCTGTCTTCTACTGTTTTCAACCTTTTCAGTTTGATTACTTGCAGGGGAACACAGGCAATAGGGAAACTACGCTATACATGGAATTTGTAATTATTGTGGCAAAAGCCTATTTTAAAAATATTACTCCACTTCAGGGATGGGAAATTATATAATAGTGTTCTGTTGTATGTATGAGGGTTTTTTTTTTCAGAAAAACCATCATTTTCTCACAGTTCAGTTAAGATAGAATCATTACTTATGCGATCAGAATTATTGCTATTAACACAATAAATGGACAGAATTTGCTGAAACTTGGTTATGGGTACTGTAATCTGCCTGTATCACTTAAAACTTTTTGATGTCTCTCCTAGCAATTCAGGATGCATGTACCGGATTGTGCAGACTACGAGTCTGGATGGGAAGAATCTCCTGAAATTAATTCCACTTTCCAGCATCCCCGGACACTACATTCCCGTTTCCACCGGTAGTACCTCTTCCAAAGTAAATGTGTCAACCGTGTTCCAGGTTGCAACGCCACCTAAAACGACAGCGTGCTGTGCTCCAACAGCATGTTTTCCTGTGTTGCAGCACACCAACACAGCAAGGTTTCTAATAACATCATTTGAAGGATCAACCAGCCAAAGTGTGACAACCCCTGTCAATCCGTCACAGGACAACATATTTACAGCATCAGCAGTTGCATCTTTGCAATGTCCTAGCCTAACTACGCTTACTTTGCCTGGTCTACCTGTGCAAAAATCCCAAACAACTCCAAGTTTAAATACGGAGCAAAAATCTTATAAGTTAAGAACAGTTGCTTTGCACGATCCAACTGTACAAAAAACCCGACCATCATCTACTCTGCCAGCAGACCAAAATTCATATAATCTAAGAACAGTTACTTTGCCTAGTGCACCAGTGCAGAGAGCCCAAGCATCTCCCACTTTGGCTCCCGATCAAATGGCTTATAATCTAACGGCAGTTACTTTAGCTGGTCCAGCTGTACAGAATGCCCAAGCATCTTGCACTTCAGCCATGGACCAGAACACGTACATGCTTTTAAAGTCTCCAGTATTGCCTGCTGGCCATCATCTTCAGATCCCTGCAAATGCAGAAGTCAAATCTGTTCCCGCATCTTCACTTCCCCTTGCTATCCAGCAGAAAATTTTGTCTACTGCAGCATCGAGTCTCACTAACACAACCGAATTCACAAAGTCATCTCCGACTGTCATTTATGTTTGCCCAGTGAACACCGTGAAGACGGTGCAGAAGCGCCTCCCGAACATTCGCCCCAAGAGCATTTTGAACCTGTCCACAACCCTCCTCACAAGTGATGCCTCTTTTCCAAGCCCAACTGCACCTGCTACCTTTGCCTGCGGTGGAGTAGTTTCAAATGAGCAAATCCTGTCCAAGGATAGTCCAATGAAATGGGTGGTGCAGAAGAATCCGCAAACTTTAGCACACTGCCTTATTCCAGTTAAATCTTCTAATAACTTGGCCTCGAAGATCTTGAAAAGCTTGGCTGATCAGCAACACACAGAAAGCAGCAACACCAACCTGGCACCATCGCCATTAACTACACCTGCACAAACAGCGGCAGACCTATTTTCTCCATTCAAGGAAAATGCCCTAGTTATGTACAATGGTAAAGTCTACCTAGTCGTACAAAAGAATGGTGGATTGCCTAGTCCGTGCCCCAAGAGTGTTCCCGCTTCCATGAATCATGCTGAGAAAGAGAATGCTGGAACTGCTATTTTACCGCAGATTGATTTACTGACCAAAATCAAAGAGGAACCAGAGGATCCTCAACCTGTTGAACAGAAGATACAATTTTTAAGCCAACTCACAGATTACTGTAGAACGGCAGTCAGTGTCCAAAGTATCCATGACCAGCACAGAGCTCAAGATATACCAGGCACGCTGCACGAGGTAAGTCTTTTCATAGTTTTACATTTAATAATAACCTTTATTAGTGTCGCAAGTAGCTTAACACTGCAATGAAGTTACTATGAAAATCCCTTGGTCGCCACACTCCGGCACCTGTTCTGGTACACTGAGGGAGAATTCAGAATGTCCAATTCACCTAACAAGCACGTCTTTTGGGACTTGTGGGAGGAAACCGGAGGAAACCCATGCAAACACGGGGAGAACATGCAGACTCTGCCCAGAAAGTGACCCGAGCCGGGAATCAAGCCTGGGTCCCTGGCGCTGTGAACTAACAGTGCTAACCACTGTGCTACTCTGTCGCCCATAGTTGGATAGAATGAAGAAACGTTTGTGCTCTAATTGTGCTGCACTTCACGCTGTTAAATAATACTTTGCAGATTGTCTGCTGATTGTTGTAATACTCAACTACACAGAAGTATTTTGTTTTGGACACCAGCAAGACTTCCTTTTTTTTTTGTGGAACTGAGTTTTTTTTAAACTTCTGTTTGTATGTCCCAGATGTCGTTTAGAACAAAGAACAATACAGCACAGGGACAGGCTCTTCGGCCCTCCAAGCCTGTACCGCTCATGATACCAACCTTTGCCAAAACCCTCAGCATTTACTTGTGCCGTATCCCTCTTTACCCATCCTATCCATGTTTTGTCAAGATACCTTTTGAACACCGTTAATGTATCTGCTTCCACAACCTCCCCTGGCAACGTGTTCCAGGCACTCCACCCTCTGCGTAACAAACCTACCTCGCACATCTCCTCTAAACGTTGCCCCACAGATCTTAAACCTATGCCCCCTTGTGACTGACCCCTCCACCCTGGGTAAGGGTGCCTGCCCATCCACTCTAGCCATGCCCCTCATAATCTTGTAGACCTCTATCAGGTCACCCCTCAATCTCCGTCTTTCAAATGAAAACAGTCCAAATCTATTCAGCCTCTCCACATAGCTAACACCCTCCAGACCCGACAACATCCTGGTAAACCTCCTCTGCACCCTCTCCAAAGCCTTCACATCCTTCTGATAGTGGCGACCAGAATTGTGCGCAATATTCCAAGTGCGGCCTTACCAAGGTTATATACAACTGTAGCATGACTTGCCAGTTTTTATACTCGATGCCCCTTCCAATGTAGGCAAACATTCCACATGCTTTCGTGACCACCTTGTCCACTTGTGTTGTCACCTTCAAAGATCTGTGGACCTGCACGCCCAGATTCTCTCTGACTTTCTCTATTCCTAAGAGTTTTACCATTCACAGAATATTTCCCCTCTATATTACACCTACCAAAATGCATTACCTCACATTTAAAAAAATATATATTTTTATTCTCCTTTTTCACATTTTCTCCCACATTTACACTCATCAACAATAATCAGCAACAGATATGTCAATCCCCATAACAATAACAACGATCCCATCCGCCCACCAACGCCCGAACATCAACCCGCATGTTTACATAAACAAATGACAAAAAGGAATCGGGGATTACCCATAGTCAACCCTTAATATACACAGCCCCCCAAACTAATGTTCGATGTTATCCAGTTCTTGAAAGTACATAATAAATAGTGCCCATGACTTGTCGAACCCCTCCGAGTTTCTCCTCAGTTCGAACTTAGCCTTCTCAAGGGTCAAGTATTCCAACAGGTCCCCCCGCCACGCCAGGGCGCAAGGTGGAGAGGCTGCTCTCCATCCCAGCAGGATCCGCCTTTGGGCGATCAACGAGGCGAAGGCTATGATATTTGCCTCCGCACCCGTTTCCAACCCTGGCTGGTCCGACACCCCGAATATGGCCTCGTGGGGACCCGGGTCCAGTTTCACACGCACCACCTTGGAAACTACCCTAAACACCTCCTTCCAGCACTCCCCTAGATTTGGACAGGACCAAAACATATGAACGTGATTAGTGCCCCCCCCCCCCCCCCCGCAACGCTCACACACATCCTCTACTCCTTCAAAAAATCGGCTCATCCTCACCCTCGTGAGGTGCGCTCTATATACCACCTTCAGCTGTATCAGCCCCAACCTCGCACATGAGGTGGAGGCATTCACTCTCCGGAGCACCTCACACCAGACCCCCTCTATAGCCTCTCCCAGCTCTTCCTCCCACTTTGCTTTGATCCCTTCCAGTGGTGCCTTATCCTCTTCCAAAATAGCTCCATACACTGCTGACACTGCCCCCTTCTCCAGTCCCCTTGTCGGCAGCACCTCCTCCAATAATGTGGAGGCTGGTTCCTCTGGGAAGCTCTGTATCTGCTTCCTGGCAAAATCCCGAACCTGCATGTACCTAAACACTTCTTCCTGCTGCAGCCTATACTTCGCTTCCAGCTCCCTCAATCCTGCAAACCGACCCCAAAGAAACAAATTGTTTAGTGTCTTAATCCCCTTCTCTTCCCATTTCCGAAAACTTCCATCCCACCTCCCTGGCTCAAATCTGTGGTTCCCCCGAATCAGCATTTCCCTTGACCCTACCCCCAACCCGAAGTGTTGGCAAAACTGCCTCCAGATTTTCAATGAAGCTATTATTACCGGACTCTGAGTATTTTCCCGGAGCTATCTGGAGCGGTGCTGTTGCTAGTGCTTTCAGCCCCGACCCCCTGCACAAACTCTCCTCCATTCTGATCCATTGGGAATCAACCCCTCTGACCCAGCTTCGCACCTTCTCTACATTCGCCGCCCAGTAGTAGTAAAACAGGTTCGGGAGACCCAAACCCCCTGCCGGCCTTCCCCTCTGTAGCAGCACCTTTCTCACTCTGGCCACCTTCCCTCCCCATATGAACGAGGTAATCCATCCCTCAATCTCCCTGACAAAAGACTTTGGCAGGAAAATCGGTAGGCATTGAAAGAGAAACAGAAATCGCGGCAACACATTCATTTTAACCGCCTGTACCTGACCCGCCAGTGACAGAGGAAGGCCATCACACCTTGCCAGATTGGCTTTCACTCTCCCCACCAAACTAGTGATGTTGTACCTGCGAAGCCTCCCCCACACCCGGGCAACCTGCGCCCCCAGATACCTAAAGTGAGTCCCTGCCCTACGGAATGGCAGCCCCCCCCCAACCCCCACCCCCGGCCGAGACACCACAAAATACTCACTCTTGTCCAGGTTCAGCTTGTACCCCGAGAAAGACCCAAATACCCACAGTAGCTCCAATATTCCTCCTATCAACGAACTCGGTTCCGACACGTACAGCAGCAAGTCGTCGGTATATAAGGACACCCTATGCTCTATCCTCCCCCGCACTATACCTTTCCATGCTCCCGAACTTCTCAATGCGATGTCCAACGGCTCAATCACAAGTGCAAACAGCAGGAGGGCATAGGACATCCCTGTCTCGCCCCACGGTGGAGAGAAAAGTATCTCAAACTGATATTGTTTGTGCGGACACTCTCCTTCGGCTTATATAATAGCTTTACCCAGTTCACAAATCTTGGTCCAATCCCAAACCGTTCCAGCACTGCCATCAGGTACCCCCATTCTACCCGTTCAAACGCCTTCTCGGCGTCCAATGCCACAACTACCTCTGTTTCCTTCCCTTCCACCGGTGCCATAACGAAGTTCAAAACCCTCCTAATGTTCGAAAACAGCTGCCTCCCTTTCACGAACCCCGTCTGATCCTCCCCTATCACCTTCGGGAGGCACTCCTCCAGCCTACCCGCCAGTACCTTCGCCAATACTTTTGCGTCCACATTCAGAAGTGATATGGGCTGATACGACCCACACTCCGTCGGATCCTTATCTTTTTTTAGCAACAGTGAAATCGATGCCTGCCCCAAGGTTTGCTGCAACACCCCCTTCTCTATCGCCTCTTCAAACATCCCCACCGTCAGGGGTGCCAGCTTATCCTTAAATTTTTAATAATATTCCACCGGAAACCCATCCGGCCCTGCCACCTTCCCCGACTGCATCCTCCCAATCGCATCCTTTATCTCCTGCTCCACTATTGCTCCTTCTAATGTAGCCCTGTCCCCCTCCCCTAGCCTCGGGTACTCCAACCCATCTACAAATTCCTGCATCTCACGGTCTCCCCCGGGTGGCTCTGACTTGTACAACCTCTCATAAAACTCCTCACAAGCCTTGTTAATCAGCACTGGAGCCACCACCAACATCCCTGCCCTATCCCTCACCTGAAGAATTTCTCTTGCCGCTGCCTCCCTCCGGAGCTGACCTGCTAACAGCCTTATCTCCATGTTCATAAACTTCACTCCTTGCTCGTCTCAGTTGGCGCACCGCCTTCTTGGTGGACAGTCGGTCGAAGCTCGCCTGTAGTTCCTTCCTCTTTTCCAGCTTCGCTGGGTCCCCATCTTCTGCATACCTCCTATCTACCTCCAACATCTCATCTATTACCCTCTGCCTCTCCAACCTCTCCTCTTTGTCCAGCCTGGCCTTAAACGATATTACCTCACCCCTCACCGCCACTTTTAGAGCCTCCCAGACGACTGCCTTCGACACCTCACCCGTACAATTAAAACCTACATATTCCTTAATTACTTTTTCAATTTTCTCACAGAACACGTGGTTCCCCAAAAGCCCCACATCCAGTTTCCACCCCGGTCTCTGCGCTACCCCCTTCTCCAGCACCATATCCACCCAATACAGAGCATTATCTGACACTGCAATTGCAGAGTATTCCGACTCCTTGACTCCAGCCAGCAAAGCCTTTCCCACCACAAAAAAGTTGATCCGCGAGTATACCTTATGGACTGCTGAGAAAAACGAGTACTCCCGTTCCCTTGGGTGCAGGAACCTCCAAGGGTCCACCCCTCCCATTTCCACCATGAGCCCAGCCAGCGCCTTTGCGCCCCCTGATGGGACCAGCGAGCGTAGCCGTGATCTGTCCAACCTTGGCTCCTGCACCAAGCTCCAGTCCCCCCCCCCCGCCAAGACATCTCACCCCCTTCCACCCAGTCCCAGAGAAAGAAACACCAAATAAACCCAACAATCCAACCCCTACAATTCACTAACATAACATTTAACCGTCGCAACACAGGATGCCAATTATCTTGAACTCTGTAACAATGCAAAGAGAAGTAAATTGCAATACAAATCAGTAAAAAGAAAGTTGTAACATTTATACATTTTCCAGCTGCTCAAACACAGTCCACAGTCTCTCTTCCAGTTCCGCTCTTCATGTCTGTCCCAAGCCTTCTGCCCTCACGAACGCCTCAGCCGCCTCCGCTGTCTCAAAATAAAAGTCTTTGGCGTTATATGTTACTCTCAACTTCGCCGGGTACACAATACCAAATCGCACCTCCTTCTTGTACAAAGCCGCCTTCACTCGCCCAAACGCCGCTCGTCTTTTTGCCAACTCCACCGTCAAGTCCTGGTAGAGCCGAACCGCAGTACCATCCCACAGCACCTCACGCTTCTGCTTCGCCCAGCTTAATACCTTCTCCTTCATGCAAAACTTATGGAAGCAGATAATTACTGCCCTTGGCGGCTCGTTCACTTTGGGCTTCGGCCTTAATGACCGATGAGCTCAGTCTAGCTCGTACAGGGTGGGGCTCTCACCCTCTCCCATCAGCTCCGCCAACTTCTTAGCGAAGTACTCTGTTGGCCTTGGGCCCTCTGTCCCTTCGGGCAAGCCCACAATTCTCAAATTGTGCTGCCTTGACCGGTTTTCCAAGTCTTCCAGCTTTGCTCGGAGTCCTCTGTTAACTTCCACCTCCCTCCGCAGCTCGTCCCCCATCGAGGTGACCTGGTCGCTGTGTTGTGACATGGCCTCCTCCACTTCCTTCATCTTCTCTCACCTCGGCCGATGCCTTTGCCACCGCCACCCTCACCGGGCCGATTGCCTCTTCCACCAATGACTTCAACGCGACCGCCGTCTCCTTCCTCAAGGCCTCCATGTGCCTCGCAAACTGTTTTTCCAGCTCCACCGCCATCACCTCGGTCATCTTCTCCACCGTAAGTAGTGCAACCTCGCCTTGCAGTTCGGCTTCCGCCATACTGTCAACACTTTTGCTCGTCTTCTCCTTCAGCGGCGAACCCGCGTTTCCTCCTTTCTTTGACGCTGCTCTTCGCATCCTTTAGCGGCTTATTGTTTTTTATCTTCTTTCTCTTCTCCTCTCTCCCCCTTCACCCTCCTGTCCTTCATCAATCTGACTTTTTTTTTTCAAAAAAAGAATGAGAGAAGAAAAAAAGACTTTTACCAAACTTTCTTAAACCTTCTTTCATTCTCCCCTGCATTCACCCAGAGCACCCGTGGGACCAGGCTTCAGCCTTCTTTCTTCCTCCTAGGTGGGAGCCATCCGACGTGGAGCACTCTCCCTACATAGTGCTCTGGCCTGCCGCCTCGGCCTCCTCGTAGCTCTGCCCCCGCTGCTCTGACCTTGATGCCGCACTGGGCCCAGCGCCTCAGCTCCCGACACCCGCTCAGGGTTCTTTGCCGGTTTTTAAACCGGCCCCGCTGGCTGCTCGTGATGGCCCCAAAGGCCGACGATAGTCGAGGGGTACGCGAAGACTCGGGGATTCCCCTGAAATCGCCGCGAATCGCGACCACCGGCGGGAGCTCTTGTTGCTGCGGCCGCCCTGCTCGCCCATGCCACCGGAAGTCGCATTACCTGACATTCGTCCGGATTAAACTCCACTTGCCATTTCTCTGCCCAAGTCTCCAACCTATCTATGTCCTGCTGTATCTTTTGACAATCCTCAACACTATCTGCCACTCCGCCAACCTTGGTGTCATCCGCGAACTTACTGATCAGACCAGCTATGTTTTCCTCCAAATCGTTTATGTACACTACAGACAACAGAGGCACCAGCACAGATCCCTTTGGAACACCATTAGTCACAACCTTCCATTCAGAAAAACACCCTCCACTGCTACCCTTTGCTTTCTGTGACCGAGCCAATCTGTATCCATTTTACCACCTCACCTCTGATCCCGTGTGACTTCACCTTTTGTATCAGTCTGCCATGAGGAACCTATGTTTATTACTTTAACATTACACAGAAAATATGGGGCTGGATTCTCGTGTCCCGTCGCGCCACATTTCTGTTTCACACCTCCGGAGGGATGTTCCATTATGCCGACCAGTCAATGGGATTTCCCATTGTGGGGCAGCTCCATGGCTGCCGGCAAAACGGAGCATTCCACCGGCGGAGAAACCAGCCCATCGTCCCTGGCTTGATCACCCAGTAAAAATCTCTGGCCTGAATTACGTCAAAGCAATTTTCCAATCAGTTAATGGCGGAGGGGATAAACACTCAAATATTCAGCTAAAAGCAAACGTGCTATTTACTCAACTGTCTGCTTGACAATTAGTTAAATTTATGCTCAGATGGAGCAGCAAACTGATTTTGAGAATGAAATTACTTTTATAGCTGTAGAGAATTAATCAATGTATGTGAGTAGCAGTTATGTTTCTGTCTCTACTTTAGTATTAGATACCTATAGATTCAGATGAGGTACACATTTAACTAGCAGTTTTGTGCTACTCTTGGTGAGCCCATTGTACCAGGCAGCATGTTACCTTTTGGTATTTTGCTTGGAGTTATGTACAAAGACGTACAGAAATCCAAGGGGTGCAGTCTGCTGCTTTTGTGCCCAAACATCTGAAGGTTAGTGGATAGTGATTAGATGTGGGACTACTGCTGATTTTCTCCTACCTCAGGCTGCTGAGGCAAACTGGAGAACCCCTACTGCCAACTTAACATAAACATCTTGACTTTGGTGCTCTGTGTTTCAGTCAACTTCAAGTCTATAAATTATTTTTTATGAGAATTTACTGGCAATTTGGATAATGTGCATTTTGTGTGTCTATTGAGTATGTAATATTTACAAATGAAAACTTTCATACTTTTATTATTGATTCTCATTTAGTAACCCACAACTCATTCCAGAGAACATCATATAAAGTATCAGTCTTTGCACTTGTCTTATGAACTATTAATGATTAGAAACCGGTTGGGTGTTATATCAGGCTTGCATTATTGAACTGACTGTTCAATATGCTTCCTTGAAATGCACCTTCAGTCATTTAGTTCTCTTGTTTTTATCCAACTGAGATTGTCTATTCTATAGCATCAACTCAGCGCTTTAGTGTGCAAGAGCTGTACTATTTCTTAGGTTACCAGCAGTGGCATGCGCTGCATACCATTTGTTACTGAAATCATGGGGCATTTGAGTCATTTTGATGTGATGCCATTTAGCTTTCACTATGTCATGATCGCATTGCTTCAGAAAAAAGTATGTTTGGTGGCTTAAATGTGGTTTTTGTTGTGCATGGGTCACACCATAACATTGCCAAATTAACAGTGCTAAAGAGACTCCAGCTGAAGGCACTGTTGCTAAGTTTGCAGATGATACAAAGATCTGTATAGGGACAGGTAGTATTGAGGAAGCAGGAGGGCTGAAGAAGGATTTGGACAGGCTAGGAGAGTCGGCAATGAAGTAGCAGATGAAATACAATGTGAAAAAGTGTCAGGTTATGCACTTTGGAAGGAGGAATGGAGGCATAGACTATTTTCTAAATGGAGAAATGCTTAGGAAATCAGAAGCACATAGGGTCCTGGGAGTCCTTATTCAAGATTTTCTTAAGGTTAACATGCAGGTTCAGTCGGCAGTTAGGAAGGCAAATGCAATGTTAGCATTCACATCAAGAGGGCTAGAATACAAGGGCAAGGATGTACTGTTGAGGCTGTATAAGGCTCTGGTCAGACCCCATTTGGAGTATTGTGAACAGTTTTGGGCCCTGTATCTAAGGAAGGATGTGCTGGCCTTGGAAAGGATCCAGAGGAGGTTCACAAGAATGATCCCTGGAATGAAGAGCTTGTCGTATGAGGAATGGTTGAAGACTTTGGGTCTGTACTGGAGTTTAGAAGGGGGATCTTATTAAAACTTACAGGACACTGCGAGGTCAGAATAGAGTGGATGTGGATAGGATGTTTCCACTTGTAGTAAAAACTAGAACCAGAGGACACAATCTCAGACTAAAGGGGCAATCCTTTAAAACAGAGATAAGGAGGAATTTCTTCAGCCAGAGGGTGGTGAATCTGTGGAACACTTTGCCGCAGTGGAGGTCAAATCACTTCTTTAAGACAGAGGTAGATAGGTTCATGATTAATATGGGGATCAGGGGTTATGGAGAGAAGGCAGGAGAATGGGGATGAGAAAAATATCAGCCATGATTGAATGGCAGAGCAGACTCGATGGGCCGAGTGGCCTAATTCTGCTCCTATGGTTTTATGGGGTAGAAAAAGAAAGATTGTCTCATTGATGCTGCTTTTGTTGATGGAAGCTGAGGTGTGTTGGTAACTAGAGCTTTATTCTCTCTCCAATCATGTATCTAATTTGTAAGTGCTTGATGTTAACACAAGTTGTAAGTGGAAGGTGTTCCATTCCACCCCACATCCTAGCCTTCTGCTCCATGAAAATCTATCATTAAGGGAGCAACTCTTTTTTGTTCAGGAAGAGATTGGTCACTCCCAAGGTGCAGACAGACAGGTGGGTGACTGCTAGAAAGGACAAGCAGTCAGTGCAGGAATCCCCTGTGGCTGTCCCCCTCTCTAACAAGGATGCCGTTTTGGATGCTGTTTGGGGGGTGGGTGGCCAATTGGGGGCAAACAACAGCAGCGGCCAGAGCAGTGGCACCACGGCTGGCTCGGTTGTTCAGCAGGGAGGGTCAGAGCACAGAAGACTACTAATCATAGAGACTCCACGGTCAAGGGTACAGATGGGCGCTTCTGTGATTGAGAGAAAGACTCCAGGATGGTGTGTTGCCTCCCTGGTGGCTGGGTCTGGGATTTCACTGAACAGCTGCAAGGTATCCTGTAGGGGCAGAATGATCAGGCAGAGATCATGGTACATGTTGGTACCAATGACATAGGTAGAAAGAGGAATGAGGTCTTGCATCAAGAATTCAGGGTGTTAGGCAATAGATTAAAGAGCAGGACCTCTCTGGTTGTAATCTCTGGATTACTCCCGAGTGCCACGTGCTAGTGAATACAGGAATAGGAGAATAGCATAGATGAATATGTGGCTTAAGAGTTGGTGCAGGGTGGAGGGTTTTAGATTCCTGGACCATTGGGACAATTTTTGGTGAAGGTGGGACCTGTACAAGCGGGAGGGTCTACATCTAAACCTGAGTGGGACTAACATCCTTGCTGTGGATTTGCTTGTGCTGTTGGGAAAAGTTTAAACTAGTTTGGCAAGGAGAGGGGACGCAGACTGATAGCAGAATAGGGACACAGTACAATGTAGAAAAGCAATCAGGTCAGATGGAATACAGCGGTAGTAGGTTTCAAGAGAGTAAGACAAGTCTGGATGGCCTCTACTTTAATGCCAGGAGTATTAAAGGTGAAACGGATGAGTTGAAGGCAATGATTGACATGTGTAATTATGATATAATAGCTATCACAGAGACATGGTTGAGTGAGGGGCAGGATTGGCTACTCAACATCCCAGGATATAGAATCTTCAGGCAAGACTTAAGAGGAGGAGGTAAAAGAGGACAAGGCATTGTAGTTACTGAAGTAAGGAGAGATGATATTTTGGAGGGAGCATCAAATAAAGCTCTGTGGATAGAGCTGAGGAAACAAAAAGGACAGCTACGTTGCTAGGTGTTTATTATAGACCCCTAGATAGTCAGCGGGAAATTAAGGAGCAAACACGTGCGCAATTCGTGGAGGAGTGTAAAAATAATGAGGGTAATTATTTTGGGTGATTTCAACTTTCCCTAAATTAATTGGGATAGCCATCATATTAAGGACTTAGATGGAGTAGAGTTCTTAAAATGTATACAGGAGAACTCTTTAGCTCAATAAGGATCCAACAAGGGATGGTGCAGTACTGGACCTAATTCTGGGGAATGAAGCCGGACAGGTGGTTGATGTGTTAGGGGGGAAGCATTTTAGTAAAAGCAACCACGACATGAACATAGAATATACAGTGCAGAGTCTGCACTGACCCGCTTAAACCCTCACTTCCACCCTATCCCCGTTACCCAATAGAACATAGAGCATAGAAAAATACAGCACAGAACAGGCCCTTCGGCCCACGATGTTGTGCTGAACTTTTGTCCTAGATTAAGAACTAATTAATCTACACCCCATTATTCTACCGTAATCCATGTACCTATCCAATAGCCGTTTGAAGGTTCTAATGTTTCCGACTCAACTACTTCCACAGGCAGTGCATTCCATGCCCCCACTACTCTCTGGGTAAAGAACCTACCTCTGGCATCCCCCCTATATCTTCCACCATTCACCTTAAATTTATGTCCCCTTGTAATGGTTTGTTCCACCCGGGGAAAAAAGTCTCTGACTGTCTACTCTATCGATTCCCCTGATCATCTGAAAAACCTCTATCAAGTCGCCCCTCATCCTTCTCCGTTCTAATGAGAAAAGGCCTAACACCCTCAACCTTTCCTCGTAAAACCTACTCTTCATTCCAGGCAACATCCTGGTAAATCTCCTTTGCATCTTTTCCAAAGCTTCTACATCCTTCCTAAAATGAGGTTGTTAGCCTTGTGTATTTTCGGGAGGCAGTAGAGATCTCCAACTCAGCCTTTCTCCAGTGCCGTGTATTTCTTACTCTTACTTTCTTATTTCTTGAGCTCTCCCCGTTAAGGAGCACATGAAATGAAATGAAAATCGCTTATTGTCACAAGTAGGCTTCAATTAAGTTACTGTGAAAAGCCCCTAGTCGCCACATTCCGGCGCCTGTTCGGGGAGGCTGTTACGGGAATTGAACCGTGCTGCTGGCCTGCCTCGGTCTGCTTTCAAAGCCAGCGATTTAGCCCTGTGCTAAACAGCCCCTTTGCATTAGAAGCGTTAGTACATTAGAAGCGCCGTCCTGCGCACGCACTCTTTTCTCTGCACCCATCCACTTCCCCCCCCCCCCCCCCTCCCTGGCAAGACTGAGCCTTTCCCAGCGCATGTTTGATGCTGGCTGCCTGTTAATTGGCCAGCCAGCGTGAAACCATGTTCCGTGGTCGAGCGCAGCCGGAAACGTGTTCCGTGCCCGCTTCCAGGATCGCCGGGTACCGTGCCCGACGGGCGTAAAATCCAGGCTGTGTAATCAAGAGGCTATCACAGGTGCACCATCACCGGTTAATGAACATGAAAATCAAGGCTGATGCTCACAGTATGGAGGATGACCCCTCCTAACCTTTTTGGTCACTAAAGGCAATTTATCATGGCCAATCCACCTAACCTGCACGTCTGTGGACTGTGGGAGGAAACCGGAGCACCCAGAGGAAACCCACACAGACACTGGGAGAACGTGCAGATTCCGCACAGACAGTGACCCAGCGGGGAATTGAACCTGGGACCCTGGCACTGTGAAGCCACAGTGCTATCCACTTATGCTACCGTGCTGCCCAAATTGACATGGTTCAATTTAAATTTGTTATGGTCAAAGAGATAGACAAGTTGCAAAAAAAATGTTTTGGATTGGGGGGAGAATAGATTTTAATAAAATAAAGCAAGATCTGACCAAGGTAGACTGGAAAGAGTTACTTGTGGAGAAACCTACAGAAGAATAGTGTTGGGGGGGGGGGGTGGCATTCAGAGATGAGAGATGAATGGGGAGGGTACTGGCCCAATACATTCCCTCTCGGATAATAGGAAGCTTTAACAAACCCAGAGAACCAAGGATGAC
This sequence comes from Scyliorhinus torazame, assembly GCF_047496885.1. Taxonomy (NCBI): domain Eukaryota; kingdom Metazoa; phylum Chordata; class Chondrichthyes; order Carcharhiniformes; family Scyliorhinidae; genus Scyliorhinus; species Scyliorhinus torazame. The sequence goes on along the minus strand of NC_092723.1, from coordinate 81,270,067 downwards.
CAGTGACATTCAGGGTACGATGAGAAGGAAAAAGTATGAGGGAAGCCTGCAGAGGTATTAGTGGACTACAGAAAGTGCAGGATGGAACTGAAGAAATCAATTAAGAGAGCAAAGAGGGGATATGAGAAAGCCCTGGTTGGTAAAAGTAGGGAAAATCCCAAGATATTCTATAAGTATCAATGGGAAGAGGATAACCAGGGAAAGAGTAAGGCCCATTAAGGGCCAATGGGGATATCTGTGGGTGGAGCCAGGGGACATTGGTATGGTGTTCAACGAATATGTCACATCAGTCTTCACCCAAGAGAATCAGGAGGTATTTATGGAATTCGGGGAGAGAGACTGTGAGGTTCTTGAGCAAATTGTCATAGGGAAAGACAAGGTATTGGAGGAATTGGCGGGCTTAAAAGTGGACAAATCTCCAGGTCCGAATGAACTGTGTCCCAGGCTGCTGTGGTAGGTGAGGGAGGCGAGTGCCAGGGCTCTGATCCAAATTTTTAATTCCTCTCTAGCCACAGGGGAGGTGCCAGAGGACTGGAGAACAGCTTATGTGGTCCCACTATTTCAGAACGGTTGTAGAGTCAAGCCAGAGAACTACAGACCAGTCAGTCTCACATCAATGGTTGGGAAAGTACTGGAGAAGATTCTGAAGGAGAGAATCTATCTCCACTTCAGGAGGCAAGGCTTGATTAGGGATAGTCAGCATGGCTTTGTCAGAGGGAGGCCATGCTTAACAAATTTGATTGAATTGTTTGAGCATGTAACCAAGTGTATAGATGAGGGTAGTGCAATTGATGTAGTTTACATGGATTTCAGCAAAGCCTTTGACAAGGTCTCACATGGGAGACTTATTAAGAAGGCAAATGCACATGGGATACAGGGTGATTTGATAAGAGGATTCATAATTATCTTGGTGGCCGGAGACAGAGAGGGGTGACAGACGGCTGCTTTAGTGTCAGGAAGCCAGTGACCAGTGGCATACCACAGGAATCTGTGCTGGGCCCCCTATTGTTTATTATTTATTTAAATTACATCAATGACAATGTGAGGGCTAGGATCAGTAAGTTTGCGAATGACGGGTGGTTGACCGTGAAGTTGAGTGTCTTGGGTTACAGGAAGATATAGACGGGATGGTCAAATGGCGGATAAGAGGCAGATCGAGCTGTACAGAACTTTGGTGAGGCCACAACTGGAGTGCTGAGTGCAATTCATGGTCATGGCATTATAGAAAGGATGTAATTGCACTGGAGGGGGTGCAGAGGAGATTCACCAGAATGTTGCTTGGGATGGAACATTTAAGTTATAAAGAGAGGTTGGATAGGCTTTGGTTGTTTTCTCTGGAGCAGAGAAGACTGAGGGGTGATCTGATTGAAGGGTACCAGATTATGAGGGGCATGGGCAGGGTGGATAGGGAGCAGCTGTTCCATTAGTTGAAGGGTCAGTTACGAGGGGACACAAGTTCAAAGTGAGGGGTAGGAGAATGAGGGGGGATTTGAGGAAAACCTTTTTTACCCGGAGAGTGGTGACGGTCTGGAATGCACTGACTGGGAGGGTGGTAGAGGCGGGATGCCTGACATCCTTTAAAAAGTACCTGGATGAGTACTTGGCACGCCATAACATTCAAGGCTATGGACCAAGAGCTGGCAAGTGGGATTAGGTGGGCAGGTCAGGGCCTTTCATGCATAAGTGCAGATTCAATGGGCTGAAGGGCCTCTTCTGTACTGTAATATTCTGTGAAGAGTTCAATTAATTGCAATGAGTCGATTAGTCCAATGTGACCCATGAATCATAGAATCCCGACAGTGCAGGAGGAGGCCTCCGGCCCTCTAAAAGAGTACCCTACCAAGGTCCAATTAATAATAATCTTTATTATTGTCACAAGTAGGCTTACATTAACACTGCAATGCCCCACTCTATCCCCGTAACCCCACCTAACTGTTGGACACTAAGGGCCAATTTAGCATGGCCAATTCACCTAACCTACACATCTTTGGATTGTGGAGGAAACCCACGCAGACATTGGGAGAACTTGCAAACAGACAGTCACCCCAGGTCGGAATCAAGCCCTGGTCCTTGGTACTGTGATGCAGTAGTGCTAACCACTGTGCAACAGTGCCGCCCCGTCATACTTTATCTGCTGCTAATGGCATGGAGTGTACATTTTTTAAAATAAATTTTAGAGTACCCAATTCATTTTTTCCAATTAAGGGGCAATTTTAGCGTGACCAATCTACCTACTGTGCACATCTTTGGGTTGTGGGGGTGAAACCCACGCAAGCACTGGGAGAATGTGCAAACTCCACACGGACAGTGACCAAAAGCTGGGATCGAACCTGGGACCTCGGCGCTGTGAGACAACAGGGCTAACTCACTGTGCCACCATGTTGCCCTTAGCATGGATTGTACATGACTGTAACCCAATGGACAGAATCATATCAGACACCTTAAAGTTTTTTTTCAGGAAGTAGAGGGAGGAGGGGGAGGGGGGGAGGGAGGGGGAGGGGGGAGGGAGGGGGGGAGGGAGGGGGGGAGGGAGGGAGGGGGGAGGGAGGGAGGGGAGGGAGGGAGGGGGGGAGGGGGAGGGGGGAGGGAGGGGGGTGAGGGAGGTAGGGGGGGTGAGGGAGGGAGGGGGGGTGAGGGAGGGAGGGGGGGTGAGGGAGGGAGGGGGGGTGAGGGAGGGAGGGAGGGAGGGGGAGGGAGGGAGGGGGGGGGAGGGAGAGTGTGAGTTATTTGCAGTGTAAATTGTAGGCCATTTAAGCCACCACAGTTGTGAATCAAAAGTATTGGATATTATATCATTGACATGATGATAATTGTGCTTTAAGTTGTCATCTCTTATATTAAAATGTATCTAGTTTTAAATTCCAGCAGGCAGTTCAGTTTGTGAGTACTGCAATCTAAGTTTATTCAGCTTTATCTGCCAAAATATGTTTGTATTCATTTCATGGTTAAAAACGTTCTTCCTCCTGTTTTCCTTGTTCCCACTTCACGACAGCATTCAAAGTGGATTTGTGGTACTGCTAGAGAGGAAACCGATGAGCAGTTACTGAAGAAGGCAGGAATTCACACCAATCTCCGAATCTGTCTCACTCGAATATCCCCAAAACAGCTGGAACAGTGGGAAAAGAGCAATTCACCCACAACCTCTGACCCACTAGAGTTATCTTCTCATCTATCCAGGAAAATGGATAACGTAAAGACTGAGGCAGTTAGTAAAGAGATACAAATGAATTTGGTGCTTCCAGCTATTAAAAGAGAGGAACCTACAGAGACAGAATATTATGCATACCATACAAAGAATATTGAGGTATATATATCTTGATTTCAGTAGCACTGTTATTTGTTAAGTTGTTTGTGTGGGGTTGTGCGATTCTTTGGGACAGAGATCTTAAGTCCTGCTGTCAAATTACCATCCGTCGTATTTGACCTTAAAATGGGAATTTAGCACCTGTTTGACTGGAAATCAGAGCAGAATCCAATCCTGTTCCTGGTTGATGTTGAAACTTTTTCCAACAGGAGTCACTGGATCGCCATCAGGAACATAAATCCTGCCAAAAATATTTCCCTCCTCTTAGTCTAGACCAACTGAAGCCAATTATACCATACTGGTGCCTAGGCACGTCTCAAACCAGACACTTTCTAGTATAAGTGTCTTTGTGTTAAGCCAAATAGTACCCTTTATCGATCAGGAACTGCTAAAGCTCCCCTTTATGTAACATTTTTTGTTTAAGATAATAAGATTTAATATTGGAATCATTAGAAAGAAAGAGCTTGCCTCTAACAGAACCTTTCACATCTTCTGCACTTCACATTCAATTAAGTATTTTTAAAGTGCAGTCTCTATAGGAATGCAGCGATACAGCCAATTTGCAACTAGCAAACCTCTACAAACTGAGGACCATCTTTGGAGAGATTAATATTGGCCAGGGCACAAGGCCTAAACACCCCTCAACTTTCCATTGTGTCACGGTAACATTTGAATCCACTTGTGATGGCAGTCAGGGCACTTCTATTTAACATCCTATGTGGAAGGCAGCAGCATATCTGACAATGCAGCACTTTCTCTACCACACTAAAGTGCCAGCCCAGATTATCTGCTCAAGTCTCTGGAACGGGACTTGAACACAACTTCTGACTCAGACGTGAGTCTGCTATCAACTGAGCTAATGCTGGTATCAGCAGAATAAGGTATCTTAAAACTCCTTTCCCAGGTTTAAAATAAATTTGGCTGAATTTGAATGGAAAATTCAAGGCGTGTTCTTTAAACATGTCAATCTATGCTTAAAGAAAGTCTCATGACTTTATATGACCATGAATTTGAAATCTTTGATGCATATGTGCTAATTTTGTTTTTAAATTGTGTTTCCTATTTTAGATTAAGCTTGAGCCCAAATCACCAGTGAAAAGAAAAGCAGAAAGAATCCATTGCCCAGTGTCAGAAAAGAAACAATGTCTAAAACGGTTCATTCCAAACTGGGAATCTGAGCATGCTTACAGCTGCCTTCCCGTATACAATGCAGAAACACCTTCCCACAATACAGAGGCAACCTCTCGCATCGACTCTCACTGTGGACCGGAGGTGTTCACCAGTTCTGCTCAGGCTATCTCCGTGCTGGAGGATAACATGACAATGGAATCCTTCCCCATGACGACTTTCAGTACTGGGACAGATAGTGTACCCAACCCCTCGACTGACTCCACAAATCCTGTTTCTGAGCCCAGCACCTCAACTCCCTCAATGGAATGCTCCCCTACGACTGACATCAGTGCAGCATGCAGTTACTCTTCTCCCCCTTCCTCAAGTATTGACGAAACTACACGAGATGAGAAAATCAAGCGGCTGAAGGCGATTCTGAAGGAGAAGGAGGTCGCGTTGGAGGCAATACGAAAGAAAATGGTTTTGACACCTTTATAAAGTTCTTGATCAAAATTAAGATTTTGTGTCCTTGCTGTACTATTTATCTGAAGACCTACATGATCACCATTCTGTGTGATCTCAGTCTCTCTTGATAAGTTTAAGATGACAAATATTCAAAGCGCTTGTCCTTAAAATGTTTCTTTTGCTACATTATTGAGCCGCTACTTTTGACTATCAATATTTGTCATTTTAAATTGTAGCAAGTTTGATTTATAATTAGGCCGGTGGTTGCATTATATTGTACAATGTAAGGGACAAATATATGGTAGCATAACTCTATTTTAATGTATTTAATATATGTTTGACCTAATGATTTTCTTCTGTGTGTTGCTCATTTGGAGAGCTGCGTAGACAGGACAGGGTGAATGGCCAACTCCTGTGCTGTAACTATTCTGTGATTCTGTATTTCTGGGTTCCCAGTTGTACCTACTACGCTGTGCTGAGTTTGAAAGACCTGTGTCCCATGCCGTAGATTTCTTCTGCACTTTCAGATCTATCTAATTTTCATTGATTCAGGGAATGTGAACGTCACAGGCAAAGTCAGCATTTATTGTCCATGAGAAGATGACGGTGAACTGCTTCCTTTGTTGCTGTCCAGCTGTTGATAATACTTGCACGTCCCTGTTAGGGAGTGAATCCCAGACGTGGCAAGTTGAGGCAATACATCTTTTATATGGTACACACTATAGCCACAATATGCCACTGATGGAGGGAGTGAATGTTTTAAGGTGGCGGATTGGATGCCAATCGAGCAGGCTGCTTTGATCTATTTCTTGTCAAGTTTCATGCATGTTGTTAGAGCTTCGCTTTATCTAGGAGGGTTGAGTCTTTTAGATGGTGGAAAGATTTTGGGAAGTCAGTAGATGAATCACTCATTCTGGAACACCCAGCTTCTGTCATGCTGTCACTGTATTTATATGGCTATTCCAGTTAGGGTTTCTAGTGGATGGTGAACCCAATATGTGAATGGTAGGGTATATAATGATGATAATACCATTAAATGTCATGGGGCAGGTTGTTAGACTGTCTTCAGTTGGAGATGAGTCATTGCTGGCACTTGTGTGGTGCAAATGATACTTTCCACTTATTAAGCCAAGTCTGAATGTTATCCAAGACTTGCTGAATGTGGACACTGATTGCTCCATTATCTGAGGAATTGCAAGTGGAAATGAACATCAGCAGATCGCTCCACTTCAAACCTCATTAATGAAGCAGCTGAAGATGATTGGGCCTAGGAAACTGCCCTGTGGAACCCCAGCAGCAGCAATGTACTGGGGCTGGGATGGTTGGTCTCCCTCAATCATCTTCCGTTGTGCTACCTATGGCTCCAGCCAGTGGAGAGTTTTTCCCTTGTTTTCCATGGACTTCAATTTTACTAGGCCGCCTTGTTGCCAACCTGCAGTGTCATTTAACTTTTTTTCTATCTGTCACTTTAATAGGGTTTATTAAGATTTATTCCCTGGTAAATAGGAAATTTGGGGAATGTATGGAACTTTTTCTCTTTGAGTGCATTTTAAGTTGTTTCTGTGTTTTGAGAATCCCAATATGTTAGTCTTTCTTAAAGCTTGATTTTTTTAAAGAGCTCAAGACTGCTTTCTTGTGCTATAGAATGGCACTTTGTGAATCTGTTCTTGTTGTAGGATTAGTAGATTTTTTTAGAGAGGTGTATGATATTCACTATGTCATTTCCACTTGGGTGGTACTAGCTGTTATTTATTTCTTCAGTTCACTTGTACTCTTTTAAATGTTAGAAACTTCCAAAATGTTGATGGGGTTGTAGGGTGCTCCTCTATTTTACCCTGGCAACTCAAGACTGGTAACTGTCTGTCTTCCAAATGTGAAATCTTTATTTCTTCAGTTTGCCTGAATTGTCTTATCAACCTGATGAGCCTTCAATAGAACACTGGAATATCATCTTTGACATTGAAGTCAAGAAGTTGGGATCCAGATGTAGAAGTGGTTCGGTGTTCACACTAGTGGCTAGTGTATGTCGAGCTACTGATCAGTGTACTCCTTAGGTGTTGCATTGCTTAGGTCTTGGGTGCAAAGGGCTACTGATGCACTGTTTGTTTATTTGAGCCTGACCATTAGATGTGTCAAAGCTCCAATTGAATATTTCACTCCGCTTTGTGGTTGGGCCTACAGATCCAAAATAACTATCAAAAATACTGCTGATTGATTTCCAGCTTGCCTGCTCATGCCTTTTGACAAGCAACGATGCAGTAAACACCTTTTTACAGAGATACTTCAGATTCTAATTAAGGTTTAGACCCTGTAACTTTAGAAAAAATATACTTGGTGAACTTGTATACATGTGGGCAGAACTGACCTTTGCTTCAACTAGGCAAGTCAGTGATATCGAGGAGAGATGTTGAGTCATGCTGAGTCCCTACTTAAGTTCCAGAATTTCAACCTTTAGAAATTGCAATTACAATTTGATCTCCTGCATTGGAATAGAACATATATTTACTATGAGGGTGAATAAGAGTCCCACCTCTATTTACAGGTGCCACTAATTATTAAATAAAACATATGAACAGCCCTATCCACATCGTGCAACATTTATCAACTTGTATGTGGGAAACCGTTGGGTAATGTCAATGGTAATTTGAATTGGCTTGTGTACAACTTGGCAAGATTGTACTTGGAATATTCTTTATACTTCAGCACATGAAAAATTAGACAAGAATTGCCAGAAATGATAAAACAGCTGTAAGAAAGGAAATTGGCTTATTAGAATAAAATCCCCCACGATTTAAAGCAATGCTTCTCTGATTATTAATTCTGTTAAGTACTTTATGTGAATATAACCAAAGGTAAACACTTGTTGGTCGGCAAATGATTGACCATGAACTAAATAATTTGCAAGTTCTAGCACGAACCATTCTGCCATCCATGTTATGACAATCTACCAAGTTAAAAATAACTTGCTCTGATATCTTATTGCTGAGGATACCGGCTGAAGAAATGCTTCATTTGGTGGAACAGAAAGTGTACATTCTGAAACCTTGCAGCTTTAGCTGCCTTTAAACAAACTGATTGGTAGACTTTGTGTGTACACTGATTCTGAAAGGACTAATAACTAATGAACTGCTAGTTCCAAATGACCAATGGATTCAATATAAAATATATCTCTGCATCGTTACAAAGAAAGGTGAGATCATATTTCATAAAACTAGTAATCTGTATGAACACAAACCTGGACTGGACAAAGTGAAACGTGCTAGCAGGGGTCCCCCAGACGTGTACCTGGTCTAATATCTATGGAAGAGATCACTTTAGACTAGAGGATAAGCTCCTGACAATAACCAGTCTTAAAGATTCAAAGGAGGTTCCAAAAGTATTGAGGACAGTTCGACGCCATCTAAGATAAGGTCAGCTATAGGAAATTGCCATTCAACAAACAAAAGTATCTCAACATGCATGGACTAATTACTGCTCTGAAGTACATTTCCTTTAAAGGATGAATAAGATATCTTTAGATCTGAGATTTTTGATAAAGGTCTCTAATATAACATCCAGTGAAATGAATTGCAGCTGGTTGCAAAATTGCAATTTGGAACACGTTCAAGTGCCTTCTAAATGTCCAATTTGATTGAGGTGGAGGTGTAAAAGTAAGGCTCGACTTCCTTGCATTAAAGAGTCCCTCTTAAGATTCATAAGATTCACCTGGAACAAAAGGATGCTTGGCTTTCAGAGATGACACCAGAGAAAACCTGGTGGTTTAGCAGCAATTGGATTAAATGCTGCAACGGAAAATTTCGCCTTATACCAAAAAGACCAGAAAGCCCCTGGAATTAGAACCCTAGTACTAAAGTCAGCATGCTTCGGTAAAAAGGCAACAAAAAAACAACTGTCTCATTTTTCACCTGGGTGGCTAAGTATGCTCAGAAGGGATCTTGATTTTCTGGTCAAGGACTGTCTTACTAGTTATCTGAAGTTTTGGTTGCATTTATCCCACTGCACGCAAACCCATTGTGTATGAAGTAATGGTGACCATTGATTAGAACCAACTTGTGCTTTATGCAGATGAATAGAGCTTTAAAATAATTATCCAAAACTAGGCAGCACGGTAGCACATTGGTTAGCACAGTTGCTTCACGGCTCCAGGGTCCCAGGTTCGATTCCCGGCTTGGGACACTGTCTGTGCGGAGTCTGCACGTTCTCTCCATGACAGCATGGGTTTCCTCCGGGTGCTCCGGTTTCCTCCCACAGTCCAAAGATGTGCAGGTTAGGGGGATTGGTCATGCTAAATTGCCCGTAGTGTCCAAAAAAAAGGTTAGGTGGGGTTACGGGGAATAGGTTGGAAGTGTGGGCTCAAATGGCGTGATCTTTCCAAGGGCCTGTGCAGACTCGATGGGCCAAATGGCCTCCTTCTGCACTCTAAATTCTATGATAGTTCTAGCCAGCTACTGCATCTGTGTAAATTACCTACTTTCTTCATGATGGATGTGGATAAGCTCCATTGGAGCTAGATTAACAACTTTGGATGTAGGTAGCATATGCTTTCAGTTTGAGTTGAGTCGGGAATAGTTAAGATGGGAATCTGATGGAGGCATGTGGAACTACAGTGAATTGTATAGATGTAAAACTTAAATATTTAAATAATTGCACCAGATAAAGATATCTATATATTGTTCATCCTTGGCGCATAAATCAACCTCTGGGTGACCTTGGATCTGAGTGGCAAGAGGATTTGTGAGGGACTTACTGAATCTAAATGTTCAGACTTCTATGCATATGGTATTTCTGAATGCCTTCTTTCTAGTCTAGTCCAACCCTCAATGTAGACTTTGCTGATTGTTAGAACAAACAATCCAAGAGGCAGATAGATTTCCATTAGCTTTGAAATGTGATTCACAAAATTTCTACTGTGGTCTTAAATAGTAGCATAGGAGGATTTTCTTTGAAGTGTTTTTTTTCATAACTGAGTACAGATGGGTGAGTGAGAAAACTGGGTCCTCGTGATCGCAAGCATTAAACATTGCTGTCAGCACAAAACTGCTCAAGGCACTTCATGCCTGAAAGGAGATGTTGCCTTGTTAACTGCTGTGGCAATGTTATTGCTAAATCTCCATTGGGAATTAGTTTTCCATTTAATCTGTTGGTTTGTTATATAGTCAGCTGCAAGTTGGAGTGATTCTTGCTCAGTTCTGTCAAATCAATGTTTCATTAATGGCTCAGACTGATTTTGAATGTCAAGTAGTGTCAGGTTTTATATTCAAAATATTGCCCATTACAGAAGGAATTTAGGTCCACATGCATCAACTTTGTGCAAGCATAACTTTAGTAGGTGCCAGTAGGGACGGCACGGTGGCATAGTAGTTAGCACTGCTGCCTCACAGCACTAGAGACCCAGATTTGATTCTGACCTCTGGTGACTGTGGAGTTTGCACATTCTCCCCGTGTCTGCGTGGATTTCCTTTTGGTTCACCGGTTCCCTCCCTCAGTCCAAAAATGTGCAGGTTAACTGAATTGTCCATGCTAAATTGCCCCTTAGGGTGGGGGTGCAGAAATAGTTTTGGGAATTTATCCTAGGTAGGGTGGTCTTTTGAAGGGTCGGTGCAGATTCAATGAGCCGAATGGCCTCCTTCTGCACTGTAGGGATTCTGTGATTCTAGCCATAGCTCAGTTGGTACCACTTTCAGCGGAGGTGCATTTTTCAGGTGAGACATTTAACCGAGGCCCTATTAGGCCGTCTGCTCTCTAAGGTGGATGTAAAAGATTCCATGGCACTATATTGAAGATATTCTTGGTCTTTTTCTCAACGTTTAGCAATCAAAATCTCAAAACAAATACTTGGTCACTATCACATTGCTGTTTGTGGGTGCTAGCTGTTTGCCCTGTTTCCTACAACAGTGACTACACTTTAAAATATCTTAATCAGTTCCAAAGTGTTTTGGGATATCGTGAGGTCGTTAAAGAAGCTATAGAATTTAGAGTCTGACTGTCTTTCCAGATCATCATCAGCATGATGCATACATTGACGTGGAGTGCATCAAATGCATTTTCCATTTTACCTTGCAACCAGAAATAATCAAATAACCACCTCTGCAATAAATGTAATTATACCTCTTTGATCTGTAATTCAATAAGTTAGAATCAAGTAAATATACTTGTCCCATGCATACAAACTGACTTGCTAATGCTACAACTAGTTGCAAGCCTACACATGTTGCTGGCATGACCAAGAATACTCAGTTGACTTTAGCAGCATTTCAGAATTCCAACTTTCAGTCTCTCTTTGACCTGGATATTAGAATTAAAATAAAGTCCATTGGTTTAGGGTAAATTCAAGCCAGCTACTCAATTCTGAGTAGTTAAACCATGATAACGGTGAGAGAGGATCAAGAGTTAGACAATGTGTTAATCTTTCCACTCATATTTTGGCTAAAAGTTGTTCACTTGGATTTGTGGTCTCTGTTCACAAGGTCACCCCGATAAAGCTGGGAAAAATCCATTCAACCTGCCTTAACTCACCCATTCAGAAAGACCTGACACTATCCAATTGCTTCTTAGGGAGGGAAAACGCGGAATTAGCTACGTAAAATTCCATCTTTGAAAAGAAACTTCCTGAGTTTAGTCCTAAATTAGCCTTTTTTGTGTTCAGGAAAAGTAATGTCCCTGTTGTACTACTTCTATAACGTGATGTGGAGATGCCGGCGTTGGACTGGGGTGAGATCAGTAAGAAGTCTTACAACACCCAGTTAAAGTCCAACAGGTTTGTTTCGATGTCACTAGCTTTCGGAGCGCAGCTCCTTCCTCAGGATTCACCTGAGGAAGGAGCAGCGCTCCGAAAGCTAGTGACATCGAAACAAACCTGTTGGACTTTAACCTGGTGTTGTAAGACTTCTTACTTCCGTAACAATTTCTATTTTGTATCTTTCTATAAAGTACTTAATTTTGCCTCCGTTTGTGTAACCTCAACTTTCGAAGCATATTTAATCCCCATTAATTGCCTTCGGGCTTGAATCTGGTGCAGTGCTCTGAAATGGACACGATACTCAAATTGGCGCCTGATTTGCCTTCATTGTTCTGACCAGAATGTTCAGCATTCCACTTGCGTTACTGCTCTGGAGTGCTTGGACATATTGACTACCGATTCTATTAAAACTCACAGTTCTCTTTCAACTCGATCCTGAGGGAGACAGAAATGCTGCAATTATGACCTGCCCTGTTACATTTGGTGGGCCGTGGACTTGGTGCTCTGTATATATATTTCTTGTCTAATCATTTGGTTGTATAGCTGCCTCTGAAACCTCACTTCTGAGTTTCGAAATACCAGTTGTTAATACGAATGAGAAAGAGTGGGAAGTCCCGGCGCCCTTGATTTAATGTGCCCTACAAGATATTTGTTTAGCTCTTTCCAAAACTGACCTTGGATTCAAGCTCCTTTCGTTAAGAGCTGAACCGTTTTAGGGTTGGGCATGTTGATTGCTATTTGGTTGGCTTTTATGTAAGGTGTTCTAGCTCAAGTCTGATAAATCACCAGCTATTTGATGCAATAAATAACAGAAGAACAGCCCTCCAGCCTGCGCGGCCATTCAGTGAAATGTTGGCTATTCTGGCCTTCTGGCCTGGGCTTCAACTCCCACCTTCCTGCGTCCCTCTGACACTTTGACTACCTGAGTGTTAAGACAGCACACGCTTCATACCCTTGAATATATTCAGCGACCTAGCGACGTCGGCGTTCTGTGGTCAATTATCTGGGTTATAACACACCCCAGTTGCTTCGATTTATATGACCCATGCCAGAGCCCCTGTGTGCAAAACTCATCAGGGTGTGCTCAAACTTCGAAACACATCAATAAGAATTAGACAATGCATAAATGATAGTTCTTTTTGACCATCGGGTCTTTGTGCACGATGGAGCGGAGGTTAGCAAAGAGACGATGGGCGAAAACCACAACCCTCACTGCGGGGGGCGGAGGGAGGAGAGACAAAGAATCTCTCTATGCGAGACCATTCAGCCCTTCCACCCGGGCAGTGCTGGCTCCAGCCCAACTACACATGCTTAATGTAAACACAAGAGGGCCACGTCTTTGCTTTATGTCTTTGGCATAGAAGGGAAGGGAGGGCTGGCGTAGGCTGTGATGAATAATGGTTTAAGCAATGCATTGCATGAAACGTGTGAATTACTCGCTTTAAGAAAGTCACTGGGCCCATCTACACCTGGTAGCACCAATCTCAGATGGCAATGTTCAACCTGGAACACACACACATCATTTTCCAGGACCTCGGGTGACAATTATAGAAGCAAACAAATGCAAATCTCATGCTAATGTTCTGATTCTATTCGTTTCAGATCAAGACCAAAGCGGCTGAGAAGAGGAAGGCAGGAAAAAGCAAATGCCCGTCGACCAGCAAGAAACAGCGTTGTAAAAAGTGGGTCTTGAACAGGGAATCGGAACACGCCTACAGCTGTCTCCCAGGACAGGAGACTGGGGGAGAGGCCCACATGGGCACTCGCTATGGTCACGACAGGCTCAGTGGCTCAGCGCCAGCACACACAAGGCAAACAGAACCCTGCACCCGGGAGAACTTTCCTCCCGTCCAAACCCTTCCTCCGGGAGACAAGACCCCACGCGATGAGAAAATAAAACTACTGAAGGAGATCCTGAAAGAAAAGGAAGCCGCATTGGAGTCAATTCGGAGGAAAAAGATCTCGACGCCTTCATAAATACTGGACGAAAACTACACGGCCGCGTCCTTACCTTGATGTGAATAGTTAATGAACTAGTGGCCCCCGTTTTATGTGATCTCAGTCTCCCTTGAAGATTTTCGATCACATCTATTTGAAGTGTTTAACTTTGTAATGTTATTTTTACCGCATATTTGAGCAGTTATTTTGTTGACTTTTAGTATTTGCTATCTCGCACTGCAGTGGAGTTGATAGTTTGTAATTAGGATGACGATCTCATTATATTGTACAATGAAAGGGTTTTTTTAAAACCCGGATCGGTTTGTTTAGTCAGTCGTAACGTTTCTGTAAAATTTTAAAATATGCATTCAATCAGAAGATGCATTTTATTCTTCTTTATAGTATTGCGAAAGTTCTGAGTTGATAATTTACAGATATGTGCACTTTTTCTAAGCATTAAACCCGACCACTTTGCTCTTTTGCATTGTTCTGGGATCTTGTTTTGTGGTTTGACTTGAGCTAGCCCACACTAACCTCGCCGTGTTAACTGCTCCCTCCTTGGACTTTGCCAACAACACGGACCTGAGCGCTCCCTGGATGTCGCAGTCACGGTCGGTGTGTCCAACCTATCTACCGGCTCGTGGGGGGATGATGTAAAAGAAACACAGATCCCGCGGCCGCCACTTCGAAGAAGAGCAGGAGGGATTATCCCTCAATCAACGTCACAGAAAGATTCTCACATTGCAGTTTGTGGAATCTTGCTGTGTGTAAATTGGCTGCTGCCAGTAATCACACCAGTAACGCAGTGCCTGCACTTCAGAAAGTGCATCATTGGCTGGAAAGCCATTTTGAGACGTTCAATGGAAAAGGAGCAGCTAAATGGAAGTATTTCCTTTTTATTTGCCAGCTCAGCACTAGTTAGTTGGGTTCTGTGTGTTTTTCACTCACCCTTTACCATGTTAGGAATCCCAGAAACTATATTTTCTTTGCTTCATGGCCTATGAACCTGGTGTGGTCACCACCTGTCAGCGCTCTCTCTCACAGGAACAGCATCCTCTGGGACTATGGCGACCTTTTCTTTGCATATTTAGGGAAAGGACTATTTTCCTTATTGGACGGTGTTGTTGGCAAAGTCCAGGAGGGAGCGTTAACTCAATGAAAAGTTTAAAACAAATCCTCAGATTGATTATAGGTTGAAACCTCTCCTAATGTGACAGTCTTTCTAAAGGCTGTGTGAATGGGAGAGGTCAAAGTGTTGTGTGCCCAAGCATGGATTTCCCATTAATATGAGAACCCGTGGTTGGAATCAATACACACACAGAATTGCATGTTCTAAATCACAAGTGCATCATCAAACACCCATCGCAGATATCGATGGGAGGATTTCTGTCGAGGTGAACAATTTAGAATCAACAGTACAGTAACTTTCGGCCATTAGCGATGCCTCTGTCTCCAAATAGAAAATGAAATGATGAGCACGGGCCTATCTTCTGCATTAATATCGAGGCCGAGACCCCAAAAGCCCCATTCAAGTTTCCGTTATGTCCCCAATCACCGTCCCTGGAGAGACATCAGTCACATAAGCTAAAGAGCAAGAGTCAATCCTTAGACCTCAGTGCCCGTTTGGAAGAGGTCACCCAAAATGCTATCTAGATTTCCTGTATTTTGAAAAGTCTCCTTGGGAAAGTTCCAGTATCATGTAGGGAGTGCACAGACTAGATTCCTTCCTGTACATGCAGTTAATGAAAACTTTGTGATTAATTTCACATATTCGCTCGGGTCGCAGAAGCAGGAGTGGAAATAACATAACGCTTGCAAACTGCACATGCCAACCCTCGCATGAAAGAATTAAAGATCCTTTCAGTAATGCGAGCACTCGACGAGAACTGCAACAAACTTATAAATAATTAGTTTCAAAATTTCAAAGATTTTTTTAAACATGTTCCAAATGTTTTTGTAATATAATAACATTCTAATCATTTATGGTATATGTTTAAAGATTAATATCTTTGATATTTTGAAACTAATTTGAGAACAAATTATCGGTCAGACTCGAGTTAAACTAAAGGCCAGAGTTTTCACCGGTTTAAACGCCCCAGTACATATCTTCGAAAGTTAAATGAAGAGGACATTTGAAGTATGTGAGAATTGGTTCTACTGCATTCTTCATGAAGACATTTCAGAATGTCAGCAATAGGGCTGTTAAAGCACACTTGCCCACCTTAGAAATGCATCTCCCAAGTCCCTATAAGAAGATGGACTGTAAATGACGGTGGGCGGTGTGGTTCCCGTTTATCAACCTGCTCCATCAGATTCAATGGCCCAGTTCCCTCAATAGGACCAGACCCTAACAACATGGCGAAGATGGTATTTTACACTGGACAACACGCATGTAGTCTGCAGAAGGATTTTAGCAACCAGCACATTGTCCCTCTACTTCTCTGATATCAATCTGTGGAACATTTTCTCCACCTGAAGTACTTGTAATGAATGAACAGTTTAACTCTGCTACTGCAGGCTACTGCTTTCGATTTTGTCAGATTAACTTCTCAACGAAGGATTCCTCCTTCAGTAGTTCACGAAAATGGCATTACTGTACAAGAACAAGCAGCGTGCATTTATTTCTCCGTGTTCAAGGGATGGACATCATTAGCAATCTAACAATTCCTTCTCCACCAGTAACTATGAGAAGGTGGTGGCGAGCTTCATTTTTGGTGTAGGTACACCTACCGTGTCGTTAGGGAGGGAGTTCCAGGTTTTAGACCTCGCGAAGAGGGACGTTGCCGAGTCAGGCTGATGAGCGGAACTTGCACAGGGCAGTATACCTATTCGCCCGCTGCCCTTACATAAGCGCGTCTAATGCAATGAACCCCATGGCTCTTCCTGGGATCGCTATCAAACACAATTTGGCACCAGCCACACGAGACAGGTGACCAGGCAGGACGATTTGGGGAGGGAATTCTAAAGTGTAGGTAATGGTCAGACAGGTCGCCAACTCAGAGAATTGAGAACGCGCAAGATAGGGGGAGTGGTTTGAAGTCCGGTCTGAAGAATGTGACTGAAATCTCCGTCTGTCTTCCACACCAGAGATACCCAACTGATAGTCTGACATGTCTCTCAGTCCTGTTCACCTCATTGGGCTGTTTCATTGGAAAATAATAGGTCGAATTCCTATTGTCCGAACTTCTCAGGATACATGGTCCGCATTTGGAGCTCCAAATATAGCACATAACTAGAATGGTTCCAATGTGTGTCCGAATATAAGTCTGGGTTTTGCACACTCTAAATCTTTAACATAGTTAGACCACAAAACTTGAAGTATGTGCTATGAGAGTTCCTATTAAGAGATACGTGCAACAAATTGCAAATCCACCTCAAGCACGTTCTAGGGTAATCCTGACAAGGTGTAATCTATCGAATCTCCAGCAATAAGTATGAAGCTCCCTTGGTTAAATTCTCTTCTTCAAATTGACCTCTGCTGTAGAATTTGGGAATACCCAAAAGTTGCAAATGATGTCATATCAAACCATCCATTCCGCGTACACACAGGTCCATTCTTGTTGAATACTTACTCCGAAATACTGGCTTCCAAGGTGGACATGTCCAACAGAAGCCATGTGGTCACATTCATTTTATTTGACACCAGAATCTATCCATACACTAAAATAAATTCCAAGTAAGTTGGGATGATCTCAAAACATCAGTTCAACACAAAGCAACCCATCCCAGGTATTACCATAAACTATTAAAATATATTATTGGGCAAAATATTACTGGGTGTTGCTTGAATCCAGAAGTGTATCCTCAGGAATACAAGGATCCCGATTTCTCACCGTGGTGACCCCTGTCCCAGCGAAACTCACTATCTGTGCTTTTTCTTTCTTTAGTCGTTCATGGGATGTGGGCATCGCTGGCTGAGCATATATTGCCCACCCCTCAGGGCATTTAAGAGTCGATCACATTGCTGTGGAGTTCCGGCACCTCCTCTGCAGGAGTCACCGGCACAGGCCCCATCGCCTCCTCCACTTCCATCGAGGTGCCCGATGGGCCCCTGGCTACTCCATGGGACAGAGGGTGAGTGGAGCTATTCCCTGAGGCTCCCCCACAACCTGGCGTGCCAGTCCTGGACGTCCGCTCTCGTCTCAGCCAGGGTCTGCATGCTTGCAGCCATGAAGCACAGGGAGTGGATCACCTCTCTGTGACTGCACCACATCACGCTGCGACTGTGCCACCACCCTGTGGGTCTGTGCAACATCAGCCATTGACTATGCCACCACCTTCTGGGTCTGTGCCACATCAACTAGTGACCACGGCATCTCCCACTGGGTCTGGGCCACCACCCATTGCATCTGTGCCATGTCGGACCACCTGGGCAATGCCACCGATGATTGGGTCACGCTCAGCAGTGCTGCAGCAATGCCCAGGTGGTTCTGACACATGGCTGCCTGTGATAGGACAGCCCTGTCCTGGCCCTCGGCCACCACGAGCACAGGTTGCCCCAGACATTGGACATGCTGATCCATAGCCGCAATACTCGTCCCCAAGGCCTCCACAGCAGACGTCATCTGTGTGGTGTTGGCCTGGGTGGAACATGGCTGGCACCACCTCCAGCTCCTGCATGCGATTGGAGTCATCCACCTGCGCCTGCAAGTGCTGGATGCTCACTGAAAACCCCTCATGTAGTCCTGGCCCTGAGTGACTGCATCTCCACAATAGATGGTCCAGAAATCCGAAACATGTCTGGAAGGCAGCTAGTACCCGGGGCTGGCCCGCCCTCCAACTGTCCACCCCCTCGGGAGTTCCTATCTCTACCTGATGTACTGGAGCATCTGTGTGGTAAGCACCAGAGTGTGTCCCAGGAGCCTCTTCACTAAAGTGCCCAACAAAGTGAGTGTCTCTGGGACGGTGGAGGGTGTTGGAGATATCTGTGATGGGAAGTCAGTGTGATGCTTGGACTCGAGCTCCGGGGTTTCCTGGGTCTCAGGCATATGGGTCCCCTCCTTGTCAGTGTCATAATCGTGCTTGGCTCATGGGAGGGGTTCTGATTGTGGCTGGGGGGGGGGGGGGGGGGGGGGGGTGGGGGGGGGGATACCAGAAGGACCTGCCTCATCACCAGCAGCTCCTGCAAGACACAAGATAAGACACATGGTTAGTAGTGTGGGGGTAAGTGTGGTGTGTTGTGGGATGAGGGTAGTGTGGGGGTGAGGGTGGTGTGAGGCTGAGGGTGGTGTTTTGGGGGGGGGGGGGGGGGGTTGACACACTTGTCATAGGGAATCGCAACTGAGCTGGGTCTCAGTTCCGCACCCGAAGCTGATCTCCAACCCGGCGACTTCCCTTTCCTCGGCCCACCGAGCACATCCAGACCCATTCCTCTGCCACGGTGAAGGTCCCCTTCCAGTGTTCTCTCGCTCCCGGCAGTTATGGGTAGCCTTCTCCTTGAGCGGGGAAACAGAAAATGCACAGTTAGAAAGTCCGGCCAACACATGGAGCCCAGGGGGTGGGTAGCTGATGGCTTCAGTGGCCATGGCAACCGGTATGGGTTCCGGCATGTGGTGCGGGGCCGGGGTTCTACTGCCCTCCTGGCTGGGAGAGTGGGGTAATGGATGTGTGGGGCGGGGGATGGTGCCAGGGGCACAGTGCTGCCTCCTCACCCTGGCTGCCCTGAGGAGGTTGTGCAGTTTCTTCCGGCTTTGCAGGCTGGTCTGTACGGCGTTGCTGGTTGCGCCGACGGCTTCTGCCACCTGAGCCCAGGCATGCCGAACTGCAGCGGCTCGAAGCCTCCTTCCCAGGCTGGGGTACAGGGTAGCTTGCTTTTCCTCCACGGCATCCCGGAGGGTCTCGACCTCAGCATCTGTAAATCTCGGGGCCGCTCTCCCGCAGTCCAGACTCGCCCCCCCTCTCACTGGACAGTGAGAGACTCCCGCAGACCAGAATATCCTCCCTCTCACTGGACAGTGAGAGACTCACCGCAGTCCAGAATCCCGCCCCCCCTTTCACTGGACAGTGAGAGACTCCCGCAGTCCACAATCCGCCCCCCCCCCCTCACTGGACAGTGAGAGCCTTCCGCAGTCCACAATCCGCCCCCCCTCCCTCACTAGACAGTGAGAGACTCCCGCAGACCCAGAATCCCCCCCTCTCTCTGGACAGTGAGAGACTCCCGCACTCCAGAATCACCCCCCCCCCAACCCCCACAGGAGAGTGAGATACCTCCCGCAGTCCAGAATCCCCCCCCCCCCCTCTAACTGGACAGTGAGAGACTCCCGCAGTCCAGAGTCCCCCCCCCCCCCCCCCCTCTCCCTGGACTTGAGAGACTCCCGCAGTACAGAATCTCCCCCCCTGTCCCTGAATCCCCCCCCCTCCCTCCTCACTGGACAGTGAGAGACTCCCGCAGTCCACAATCCGCCCCCCCCCCTCTCACTGGACAGTGAGAGACTCCCCGCATTCCACAATCACCCCCACCCCATCCTCTCACTGGACAGTGAGAGACTCCTGCAGTCTAGAATCTGCCCCTCTGACTAGACAGTGAAAGACTCCCGCAGTTCATAATCTCCCCCCTCTCCCTGGGCAGTGAGAGACTCCCGCAGACCAGAATCCACTCCCCCCCCCCCCCCGACTGGACAGTGAGTGTCTCCCGCAGTCCAGAATCCCCCTCCCCCCACCCTCTCACTGGACAGTGAGAGACTCCCGCAGTCTAGAATCTGCCCCTCTGACTAGACAGTGGGAGACTCCCGCAGTCCAGAATCCCCCCCTCTCTCTGGACAGTGAGAGACTCCCGCACTCCAGAATCACCCCCCCCACCCCCACAGGAGAGTGAGATACTCCCGCAGTCCAGAATCCCCCCCCCCTCTAACTGGACAGTGAGAGACTCCCGCAGTCCAGAGTCCCCCCCCCCCCCTCTCCCTGGACTTGAGAGACTCCCGCAGTACAGAATCTGCCCCCTGTCCCTGAATCCCCCCCTCCCTCCTCACTGGACAGTGAGAGACTCCCGCAGTCCACAATCCGCCCCCCCCCCCTCTCACTGGACAGTGAGAGACTCCCGCATTCCACAATACGCCCCCCTCCTCACTGCAGAGTGAGAGACTCCCGCAGTCCATAATCCGCCCCCCCCCCTCACTGGACAGTAAGAGGCTCCCGCAGTCCACAATCTCCCTCCCGAACCCCTCACTTGGGAGTGAGAGACTCCCGCAGTCCAGAATCTCCCCCCTATCCCTGGACAGTGAGAGACTCCCGCAGTCCAGAATCACCCCCCCCCCCTCACTGGACAGTGAGACACTCCCGCAGTCCGTAATCCCCCCCCCCCCCGCCCCCCTCACTGGACAGTGAGAGACTCCCGCAGTCCAGAATATCCTCCCTCTCACTGGACAGTGAGAGACTCCCGCAGTCCAGCATCGCCCCCCCCCCTCACTGGACAGTGAGACACTCCCGCAGTCCGTAATCCCCCCCCCCGCCCCCCTCACTGGACAGTGAGAGACTCCCGCAGTCCAGAATATCCTCCCTCTCACTGGACAGTGAGAGACTCCCGCAGTCCAGCATCGCCCCCCCCCCACCCCCCTCACTGGACTGTGAGAGACTCCCGCAGTCCAGAATCCACACACCCCCTCTCACTGGAGAGTGAGAGACACCCGCAGTCCAGACTCTCCCCCCTTTCCCTGGACAGTGAAAGACTGCCGCAGTCCACAATCCGCCCCCACCCCCCTACTGGACAGTGAGCGACTCCCGCAGTCCAGAATCTCCCCCCGCCCCCCTCACTGGACAGTGAGAGACTCCCGCAGTTCAGATTTCACACACCCCCTCTTACTGGACAGTGAGAGATTCCCGCAGTCCACAATCTACACCCCCTCTCCCTGGACAGTAAGAGACTCCCGCAGTCCAGAATCCCGCCCCCCTTTCACTGGACAGTGAGAGACTCCCGCAGTCCACAATCCGCCCCCCCCCTCACTGGACAGTGAGAGACTTCCGCACTCCACAATCCGCCCCCCTCCCTCACTGGACAGTAAGAGACTCCCGCAGTCCACAATCTCCCTTGCGAACCCCTCACTTGGTAGTGAGAGACTCCCGCAGTCCAGAATCTCCCCCCTATCCCTGGACAGTGAGAGACTCCTGCAGTCCAGAATCACCCCCCCCCCCTCACTGGACAGTGAGAGACTCCCGCAGTCCAGAATATCCTCCCTCTCACTGGACAGTGAGAGACTCCCGCAGTCCAGATTCCCGCCCCCCTTTCACTGGACAGTGAGAGACTCCCGCAGTCCACAATCCGCCCCCCCGCTCACTGGACAGTGAGAGCCTTCCGCACTCCACAATCCGCCCCCCTCCCTCACTCGACAGTGAGAGACTCCCGCAGACCAGAATCACCCCCTCCCCCCCTCACGGGACAGTGAGACACTCCCGCAGTCCAGAATCGCCCCCCTCTCACTGGACAGTGAGAGACTACCGCAGACCAGAATCTCGCCCCCCCCCCTCACTGGACAGTGAGAGACTCCCGCAGTCCAGAATCTCCCCCCCCCCCTCTCACTAGACAGTGAGAGACACCCGCAGTCCAGAGTCCCCCCCCCCCCCTCTCACTAGACAGTGAGAGACTCGCGCAGTTCATAATCTCCCCCCTCTCACTGGACAGTGAGAGACTCCCGCAGACCAGAATCCTCCCCCCCCCCCCCCCCGACTGGACAGTGAGTGTCTCCCGCAGTCCAGAATCCCTCTCCCCCCTCACAGGAGAGTGAGATACTCCCGCAGTCCAGAATCACCCCCCCCCACCTCTCACTAGACAGTGAGAGACTCCCGCAGTCCAGAGTCCCCCCCCCCCCCCCTCTCCCTGGACTTGAGAGACTCCCGCAGTACAGAATCTCCCCCCTGTCCCTGAATCCCCCCCCCTCTCCTCACTGGACAGTGAGAGACTTCCGCATTCCACAATCCGCCCCCCTCCCTCACTGGACAGTGAGAGACTCCCGCAGTCCACAATCCGCCCCCCTCACTGGACAGTAAGAGACTCCCGCAGTCCACAATCTCCCTCCCGAACCCCTCACTTGGGAGTGAGAGACTCCCGCAGTCTAGAATCTCCCCCCCCCCTATCCCTGGACAGTGAGAGACTCCCGCAGTCCAGAATCACCCCCACCCCGCCCCCCTCACTGGACAGTGAGACACTCCCGCAGTCCAGAATATCCTCCCTCTCACTGGAGAGTGAGAGACTCCCGCAGGCCAGCATCGCCCCCCCGCCCCCCCCCCCCCCCTCCTCACTGGACTGTGAGCGACTCCCGCAGTCCAGAATCCACACACCCCCTCTCACTGGAGAGTGAGAGACACCCGCAGTCCAGAATCTCCCCCCTTTCCCTGGACAGTGAAAGACTGCCGCAGTCCACAATCCGCCCCCACCCCCCTACTGGACAGTGAGCGACTCCCGCAGTCCAGAATCTCCCCCCGCCCCCCTCACTGGACAGTGAGAGACTCCCGCAGTCCAGAATTCACACACCCCCTCTTACTGGACAGTGAGAGATTCCCGCAGTCCACAATCTCCCCCCTCTCCCTGGACAGTAAGAGACTCCCGCAGTCCAGAATCCCGCCCCCCTTTCACTGGACAGTGAGAGACTCCCGCAGTCCACAATCCGACCCCCCCCCCCCCTCACTGGACAGTGAGAGACTTCCGCATTCCACAATCCGCCCCCCTCCCTCACTGGACAGTGAGAGACTCCCGCAGTCCACAATCCGCCCCCCTCCCTCACTGGACAGTAAGAGACTCCCGCAGTCCACAATCTCCCTTGCGAACCCCTCACTTGGTAGTGAGAGACTACCGCAGTTCAGAATCTCCCCCCTATCCCTGGACAGTGAGAGACTCCCGCAGTCCAGAATCACCCCCCCGCCCCCTCACTGGACAGTGAGAGACTCCCGCAGTCCAGAATATCCTCCCCTTCGCTGGACAGTGAGACTCCCGCAGTCCAGATTCCCGCCCCCCTTTCACTGGACAGTGAGAGACTCCCGCAGTCCACAATCCGCCCCCCTCCCTCACTAGACAGTGAGAGACACCCGCAGACCAGAATCCCCCCCTCTCTCTGGACAGTGAGAGACACCCGCAGTCCAGAATCCCCCCCCCCCCCCTCACAGGACAGTGAGACACTCCCGCAGTCCAGAATCGCCCCCCTCTCACTGGACAGTGAGAGACTCCCGCAGACCAGATACTCCCCCCCGCCCCTCTCACTGGACAGTGAGAGACCCCCGCAGTCCAGAATCTCCCCCCTATCCCTGGACAGTGAGAGACTCCCGCAGTCCAGAATCACCGCCCCCCCCTCACTGGACAGGGAGACACTCCCGCAGTCCTCAATCACCCCCCCCCCCAGTCCAGAATGTCCTCCCTCTCACTGGACAGTGAGAGACTCCCGTAGGCCAGCATCGTGTCCCCCCCCCCCCCCTCCCCCCCCGCCCTCCTCACTGGACTGTGAGAGACTCGCGCAGTCCAGAATCCACACACCCCCTCTCACTGGAGAGTGAGAGACACCCGCAGTCCAGAATCTCCCCCCTTTCCCTGGACAGTGAAAGACTGCCGCAGGCCAGCATCGCCCCCCCCCCCCCGCCCCCCTCCTCACTGGACTGTGAGAGACTCCCGCAGTCCAGAATCCACACACCCCATCTCACTGGAGAGTGAGAGACACCCGCAGTCCAGAATCTCCCCCCTTTCCCTGGACAGTGAAAGACTGCCGCAGTCCACAATCCGCCCCCAACCCCCTACTGGACAGTGAGCGACTCCCGCAGTCCAGAATCTCCCCCCGCCCCCCTCACTGGACAGTGAGAGACTCCTGCAGTCCAGAATTCACACACCCCCTCTCACTGGACAGTGAGAGACTCCCGCAGTCCAGAATCCCGCCCCCCTTTCACTGGACAGTGAGAGACTTCCGCATTCCACAATCCGCCCCCCTCCCTCACTGGACAGTGAGAGACTCCCGCAGTCCACAATCCGCCCCCCCCCCCCTCACTGGACAGTAAGAGACTCCCGCAGTCCACAATCTCCCTTGCGAACCCCTCACTTGGTAGTGAGAGACTCCCGCAGTCCAGAATCTCCCCCCTATCCCTGGACAGTGAGAGACTCCCGCAGTCCAGAATCACCGCCCCCCCCTCACTGGACAGTGAGACACTCCCGCAGTCCGTAATCACCCCCCCCCCCCCTCACTGGACAGTGAGAGACTCCCGCAGCCCAGAATATCCTCCCCTTCACTGGACAGTGAGAGACTCCCGCAGTCCACAATCCGCACCCCCCCCCCTCACTGGACAGTGAGAGACTTCCGCAGTCCACAATACGCCCCCCCCCTCACTGGACAGTGAGAGACTTCCGCAGACCACAATCCGGCCCCCTCCCTCACTAGACAGTGAGAGACACCCGCAGACCAGA
Organism: Scyliorhinus torazame; assembly: GCF_047496885.1. Taxonomy (NCBI): domain Eukaryota; kingdom Metazoa; phylum Chordata; class Chondrichthyes; order Carcharhiniformes; family Scyliorhinidae; genus Scyliorhinus; species Scyliorhinus torazame. Next base: position 81,245,140 of record NC_092723.1, on the reverse strand, counting down.
ATCCCCCCCACTCTCTGGACAGTGAGAGACACCAGCAGTCCACAATCACCCCCCCCCCCTCCCCTCCTCACCGGACAGTGAGACACTCCCGCAGTCCAGAATCGCCCCCCTCTCACTGGACAGTGAGAGACTCCCGCAGACCAGATACTCCCCCCCCGCCCCCCTCACTGGACAGTGAGAGACTCCCGCAGTCCAGAATCTCCCCCTATCCCTGGACAGTGAGAGACTCCCGCAGTCCAGAATCACCCCCCCCCCCTCACTGGACAGTGAGACACTCCCGCAGTCCGTAATCACCACCCCCCCACCCCCCTCACTGGACAATGAGAGACTCCCGCAGTCCAGAATATCCTCCCTCTCACTGGACAGTGAGAGACTCCCGCAGTCCACAATCCGCCCCCCCCTCACTGGACAGTGAGAGCCTTCCGCAGTCCACAATCCGCCCCCCTCCCTCACCAGACAGTAAGAGACTCCCGCAGACCAGAATCCCCCCCTCACTCTGGACAGTGAGAGACACCCGCAGTCCAGAATCACCCCCCGCCCCCTCACAGGACAGTGAGACACTCCCGCAGACCAGAATCTCGCCCCCCCCCCCCCTCACTGGACTGTGAGAGACACCCGCAGTCCAGATTCTCCCCCCCCCTCTCACTGGACAGTGAGAGACACCCGCAGTTCAGAGTCCCCCCCCCCCCTCTCACTAGACAGTGAGAGACTCGCGCAGTCCAGAATCCTCCCCCCCCCTCACTGACAGTGAGAGACCTCCGCAGTCCAGAATCCCCCCCCTCCCCCTCTCACTGGACAATGAGAGACTCTCGCAGTCCACAATCTCCCGCCCCGCCCTCCCCCCTCTCTGGACAGTGAGTGTCTCCCGCAGTCCAGAATCCCCACCCCCACCCCACCCTCTCACTGGACAGTGAGAGACTCCCGCAGTCTAGAATCTGCCCCTCTGACTAGACAGTGAGAGACTCCGCAGTCCAGAATCCCCCCCTCTCTCTGGACAGTGAGAGACTCCCGCACTCCAGAATCACCCCCCCCCCCCCCCTCACAGGAGAGTGAGATACTCCCGCAGTCCAGAATCCGCCCCCCCCTCTCACTAGACAGTGAGAGACTCCCGCAGTCCAGAGTCCCCCCCCCCCTCTCCCTGGACTTGAGAGACTCCCGCAGTACAGAATCTCCCCCCTGTCCCTGGATCCCCCCCCCCCCCCCCTCCTCACTGGTCAGTGAGAGACTCCCGCAGTCCAGAATCCGCCCCCCGCCCCTGACTGGACAGTGAGCGACTCCCGCAGTCCAGAATCCACACACCCCCTCTTACTGGACAGTGAGAAATTCCCGCAGTCCACAATCTCCCCCCTCTCCCTGGACAGTGAGAGACTCCCGCAGTCCAGAATCCCGCCCCCTTTCACTGGACAGTGAGAGACTCCCGCAGTCCACAATCCGCGCCCCCCGCCCTCACTGGACAGTGAGAGACTTCCGCAGTCCACAATCCGCCCCCCTCCCTCACTGGACAGTGAGAGACTCCCGCAGTCCACATTCGCCCCCCCCCCCCCTCTCACTGGACAGTAAGAGACTCCCGCAGTCCACAATGTCCCTCGCGAACCCCTCACTGGACAGTGAGAGACTCCCGCAGTCCAGAATCTCCGGACTCTCCCTGGACAGTGAGAAACTCCCACAGTCCAGAATCCCCCCCTCCCCCCTCACTGGACAGTGAGAGACTCCCGCAGTCCAGAATCTCCCCCCTCTCCCTGGACAGTGAGAGACTCCCGCAGTACAGAATCTCCGGCATCTCCCTGGACAGTGAGAGACTCCCGCAGACCAGAATCACGCCCCCCCCCTCACAGGACAGTGAGAGACTCTCGCAGTCCAGAATCACCACCCCCCCCCCCCTCTCACTGGACAGTGAGACACTCCCGCAGTCCAGAATCATCACCAACCCCTCCCTGGACAGTGAGAGACTGCCGCAGTCCAGAATCCAGCCTCCTCCCCACCACCCTCTCACTGGACAATGAAAGACTCACGCAGTCCACAATCTCCCCCACCCCCTCACTGGAAAGTGAGTGTCTCCCGCAGTCCAGAATCCCCCCCCCCCCCCCCCCCACCCTCTCACCAGACAGTGAGAGACTCACGCAGTCCAGCATCCCCCCGTCTCACTAGACAGCGAGAGACTCCCGCAGTCCAGAATCTCCCCCATCTCCCTGGACAGTTAGAGACTCCCGTAGACCAGAACACCCCCGCCCCCCCCGCACCCCCGACATGACAGTGAGGTATTCCCTCAGTCCAGAACCACCCCCTGCCCCTCACTGGACAGTGAGAGTCTCCCGCAGTCCAGAACCCCCCCCCCCCCTCACTGGACAGTGAGAGACTCCTGCTGTCTACAATCCGCCCCCCCCCCCCCACCCCTCTCCCTGGACAGTGAGAGGAGTCTCCCGCAGTACCGAATCTCCCCCCTCCCTCTCCCTGGACAGCGAGAGACTCCCGCAGTCCAGAATCTCCCACGTCCCTCTCCCTGGTCAGTGAGAGACTCCCGCAGTCCAGAATCTCCCACGTCCCTCTCCCTGGTCAGTGAGAGACTCCCGCAGTCCAGAATCTCCCCCCTCTCCCTGGACTTGAGAGACTCCCGCAGTACAGAATCTCCCCCCTCTCCCTGGACAGTGAGAGACTCCCGCATTTCAGAATCTCCCCCCGTCCCTGGACTGTGAGAGACTCCCGCAGTCCAGAATCCACCCCCCCCCCCCCTCACTGGACAGCGAGAGACTCCCGCAGTCCAGAATCCGCCCCCCCCCCTCACTGGACAGTGAGCGACTCCCGCAGTCCAGAATCCCCCCCCCTCACTGGACAGTGGGAGACTCCCGCAGTCCACAATCTCCCCCCGCCTCTCACTGGACAGTGAGAGACTACCGCAGTCCAGGACGCCCACCCTCACTGGACGGTGAGAGACTCGCGCAGCCCAGAATCCCCCCTCCCCCCTAACTGGACAGTGAGAGACTTCCGCAGTCCATAATCTCCCCCCCCCCCCTCTCCCTGGACAGTGAGAGACTCCCGCAGTCCAGAATCTTCCCCCTCTCCCTGGACAGTGAGAGACTCCCGCATTACAGAATCTCCCCCCTGTCCCTGGACTGTGAGAGACTCCCGCAGTCCAGAATCCGCCCCCCCCCCCTCACTGGACAGTGAGCGACTCCCGCAGTCCAGAATCCCCCCCCTCACTGGACAGTGGGAGACTCCCGCAGTCCACAATCTCCCCCCGCCTCTCACTGGACAGTGAGAGACTACCGCAGTCCAGGACGCCCACCCTCACTGGACGGTGAGAGACTCGCGCAACCCAGAATCCCCCCTCCCCCCTAACTGGACAGTGAGAGACTTCCGCAATCCATAATCTCCCCCCCCCCACCCCTCTCCCTGGACAGTGAGAGACTCCCGCAGTCCAGAATCTTCCCCCTCTCCCTGGACAGTGAGAGACTCCCGCATTACAGAATCTCCCCCCTGTCCCTGGACAGTGAGAGACTCCCGCAGTCCAGAATCCACCCCCACCCCTCTCACTGGACAGTGGGAGACTCCCGCAGGCAAGCATCTCCCCTCTCACTGGACAGTGAGAGACTCCCGCAGTTCAGAATCTCGCCCCCCCCCCCCACCCTCCCTCACTGGACCGTGAGATACTCCCGCAGTCCACAATCCCCCCCCCCCCAACCCCCGCCCCTCAGTACACAGTGAGAGACTCCCGCAGTTCAGAATCTCCCCCCCCCCCCCCGCCCCCACCTCCCCTCACTGGACAGTGAGAGACTCCCGCAGTCCACAATCCGCCCATTCCCCTCACTGGACCGTGAGACACTCCCGCAGTCCACAATCTCCTCCCCCCCCCCCGCCCCTCAGTGGACAGTGAGATAGTCCCGCAGTCCAGAATCTCCCGTCCCCCTCTCCCTGGACAGTGAGAGACTCCTGCAGTCCAGAACACCCCCCGCCCTCTCCCTGGACAGTGAGAGGCTCCTGCTGGCAAAAATCCCCCCCCCCCCATCTCTCCCTGGACAGTGAGAGACTCCCGCAGAACAGAATCTCTCCCCCTCCCTGGACAGTGAGAGACTCCCGCAGTCCAGAATCCACCGCACCCCCCCCCCCCCCGCCCTCACTGGACAGTGAGAGACTCCCGCAGACTAGAATTCCCCACTCCCCCCTGACTGGACAGTGAGAGACTCTCTCAGTCCAGAATCTCCCCCCCCCCACCCCCCTCTCACTGGACATTGAGAGACTCCCGCAGTCCAGAATCTCCCCCCTTTCCCTGGACAGTGAGAGACTCCCGCAGTCCGCAATCTACCCTCCCCCCCCCCCCGCCCCCCCCCTCACTGGACAGTGAGAGACTCTCGCAGTCCAGAATCTCCCTCCTCTACCGGGACTGTGAGAGACTCCCGCAGTCCACAATCCGCCCCCTCCCGACACTGGACAGTGAGAGACTATCGCAGTCCAAAATCTCCCCCCTCTCCCCGGACAGTGAGCGACTCCCGCAGACCAGAATACACCCCGCTCCCCTCACTGGACAGTGAGAGACTCCCGCAGTCCAGAATCACCCCCCCCCCCCCGCCCCCCTCACTGGACAGTGAGACACTCCCGCAGTCCAGAATATCCTCCCTCTCACTGGAGAGTGAGAGACTCCCGCAGGCCAGCATCGCCCCCCCCCCCCCTCCTCACTGGACTGTGAGCGACTCCCGCAGTCCAGAATCCACACACCCCCTCTCACTGGAGAGTGAGAGACACCCGCAGTCCAGAATCTCCCCCCTTTCCCTGGACAGTGAAAGACTGCCGCAGTCCACAATCCGCCCCCACCCCCCTACTGGACAGTGAGCGACTCCCGCAGTCCAGAATCTCCCCCCGCCCCCCTCACTGGACAGTGAGAGACTCCCGCAGTCCAGAATTCACACACCCCCTCTTACTGGACAGTGAGAGATTCCCGCAGTCCACAATCTCCCCCCCCCTCTCCCTGGACAGTAAGAGACTCCCGCAGTCCAGAATCCCGCCCCCCTTTCACTGGACAGTGAGAGACTCCCGCAGTCCACAATCCGAACCCCCCCCCCCCCCTCACTGGACAGTGAGAGACTTCCGCATTCCACAATCCGCCCCCCTCCCTCACTGGACAGTGAGAGACTCCCGCAGTCCACAATCCGCCCCCCCCGCTTCACTGGACAGTAAGAGACTCCCGCAGTCCACAATCTCCCTTGCGAACCCCTCACTTGGTAGTGAGAGACTACCGCAGTCCAGAATCTCCCCCCTATCCCTGGGCAGTGAGAGACTCCCGCAGTCCAGAATCACCCCCCCCCCCCCTCACTGGACAGTGAGAGACTCCCGCAGTCCAGAATATCCTCCCCTTCACTGGACAGTGAGACTCCCGCAGTCCAGATTCCCGCCCCCCTTTCACTGGACAGTGAGAGACTCCCGCAGTCCACAATCCGCCCCCCTCCCTCACTAGACAGTGAGAGACACCCGCAGACCAGAATCCCCCCCTCTCTCTGGACAGTGAGAGACACCCGCAGTCCAGAATCACCCAGCCCCCCTCACAGGACAGTGAGACACTCCCGCAGTCCAGAATCGCCCCCCTCTCACTGGACAGTGAGAGACTCCCGCAGACCAGATACTCCCCCCCCCCCCGCCCCCCTCACTGGACAGTGAGAGACTCCCGCAGTCCAGAATCTCCCCCCTATCCCTAGACAGTGAGAGACTCCCGCAGTCCAGAATCACCCCCCCCCCCCCGCCCCCTCACTGGACAGTGAGACACTCCCGCAGTCCTCAATCACCCCCCCCCCCCCTCACTGGACAGTGAGAGACTCCCGCAGTCCAGAATATCCTCCCTCTCACTGGACAGTGAGAGACTCCCGCAGGCCAGCATCGCCCCACCCCCCCCCCCCCCCCTCCTCACTGGACTGTGAGAGACTCGCGCAGTCCAGAATCCACACACCCCCTCTCACTGGAGAGTGAGAGACACCCGCAGTCCAGAATCTCCCCCCTTTCCCTGGACAGTGAAAGACTGCCGCAGGCCAGCATCGCCCCCCCACCCCCCCTCCTCACTGGACTGTGAGAGACTCCCGCAGTCCAGAATCCACACACCCCCTCTCACTGGAGAGTGAGAGACACCCGCAGTCCAGAATCTCCCCCCTTTCCCTGGACAGTGAAAGACTGCCGCAGTCCACAATCCGCCCCCACCCCCCTACTGGACAGTGAGCGACTCCCGCAGTCCAGAATCTCCCCCCGCCCCCCTCACTGGACAGTGAGAGACTCCCGCAGTCCAGAATTCACACACCCCCTCTCACTGGACAGTGAGAGACTCCCGCAGTCCAGAATCCCGCCCCCCTTTCACTGGACAGTGAGAGACTTCCGCATTCCACAATCCGCCCCCCTCCCTCACTGGACAGTGAGAGACTCCCGCAGTCCACAGTCCGCCGCCCCCCCTCACTGGACAGTAAGAGACTCCCGCAGTCCACAATCTCCCTTGCGGACCCCTCACTTGGTAGTGAGAGACTCCCGCAGTCCAGAATATCCTCCCCTTCACTGGACAGTGCGAGACTCCCGCAGTCCACAATCCGCCCCCCCCCCTCACTGGACAGTGAGAGACTTCCGCAGTCCACCATCCGCCCCCCCCCCCCCCTCACTGGACAGTGAGAGACTTCCGCAGTCCACAATCCGCCCCCCTCCCTCACTAGACAGTGAGAGACACCCGCAGACCAGAATCCCCCCCACTCTCTGGACAGTGAGAGACACCCGCAGTCCACAATCACCCCCCCCCCCCCTCCTCACAGGACAGTGAGACACTCCCGCAGTCCAGAATCGCCCCCCTCTCACTGGACAGTGAGAGACTCCCGCAGACCAGATACTCCCCCCCGCCCCCCTCACTGGACAGTGAGAGACTCCCGCAGTCCAGAATCTCCCCCCTATCCCTGGACAGTGAGAGACTCCCGCAGTCCAGAATCACCCCCACCCCCCTCACTGGACAGTGAGACACTCCCGCAGTCCGTAATCACCCCCCCCCCCCCCCTCACTGGACAATGAGAGACTCCCGCAGTCCAGAATATCCTCCCTCTCACTGGACAGTGAGAGACTCCCGCAGTCCACAATCCGCACCCCCCCCCCCCCTCACTGGACAGTGAGAGCCTTCCGCAGTCCACAATCCGCCCCCCTCCCTCACTAGACAGTAAGAGACTCCCGCAGACCAGAATCCCCCCCTCACTCTGGACAGTGAGAGACACCCGCAGTCCAGAATCACCCCCCCCCCCTCACAGGACAGTGAGACACTCCCGCAGACGAGAATCTCGCCCCCCCCCCCCACTCACTGGACAGTGAGAGACTCCCGCAGACCAGAATCTCGCCCCCCCCTCACTGGACAGTGAGAGACACCCGCAGTCCAGATTCTCCCCCCCCCCCTCTCACTAGACAGTGAGAGACACCCGCAGTTCAGAGTCCCCCCCCCCTCTTACTAGACAGTGAGAGATTCGCGCAGTCCAGAATCCCCCCCCCCCTCACTGACAGTGAGAGACCTCCGCAGTCCAGAATCCCCCCCTCCCCCTCTCACTGGACAATGAGAGACTCTCGCAGTCCACAATCTCCCGCCCCGCCCTCCCCCTCTCTGGACAGTGAGTGTCTCCCGCAGTCCAGAATCCCCACCCCCACCCCACCCTCTCACTGGACAGTGAGAGACTCCCGCAGTCTAGAATCTGCCCCTCTGACTAGACAGTGAGAGACTCCCGCAGTCCAGAATCCCCCCTCTCTCTGGACAGTGAGAGACTCCCGCACTCCAGAATCACCCCCCCCCCCCCCTCACAGGAGAGTGAGATACTCCCGCAGTCCAGAATCCCGCCCCCCTCTCACTAGACAGTGAGAGACTCCCGCAGTCCAGAGTCCCCCCCCCCCCCCCCCTCTCCCTGGACTTGAGAGACTCCCGCAGTACAGAATCTCCCCCCTGTCCCTGGATCCCCCCCCCCTCCTCACTGGACAGTGAGAGACTCCCGCAGTCCAGAATCCGCCCCCCGCCCCTCACTGGACAGTGAGCGACTCCCGCAGTCCAGAATCCACACACCCCCTCTTACTGGACAGTGAGAAATTCCCGCAGTCCACAATCTCCCCCCTCTCCCTGGACAGTGAGAGACTCCCGCAGTCCAGAATCCCGCTCCCTTTCACTGGACAGTGAGAGACTCCCGCAGTCCACAATCCGCGCCCCCCCCCCCCCCCTCACTGGACAGTGAGAGACTTCCGCAGTCCACAATCCGCCCCCTCCCTCACTGGACAGTGAGAGACTCCCGCAGTCCACAATCGCCCCCCCACCCCCTCACTGGACAGTAAGAGGCTCCCGCAGTCCACAATCTCCCTCCCGAACCCTTCACTGGACAGTGAGAGACTCCCGCAGTCCAGAATCTCCGGCCTCTCCCTGGACAGTGAGAAACTCCCGCAGTCCAGAATCCCCCCCTCCCCCCTCACTGGACAGTGAGAAACTCCCACAGTCCAGAATGCCCCCCTCCCCCCTCACTGGACAGTGAGAAATTCCCGCAGTCCAGAATCTCCCTGGACAGTGAGAGACTCCCGCAGTACAGAATCTCCGGCATCTCCCTGGACAGTGAGAGACTCCCGCAGACTAGAATCACGACCCCCCCCCCCCTCACAGGACAGTGAGAGACTCTCGCAGTCCAGAATCACCCCCCCCCCCCCCTCTCACTGGACAGTGAGACACTCCCGCAGTCCAGAATCACCACCAACCCCTCCCTGGACAGTGAGAGACTGCCGCAGTCCAGAATCCAGCCACCCCCCCACCCCCCTCTCACTGGACAATGAGAGACTCACGCAGTCCACAATCTCCCCCACCCCCTCACTGGACAGTGAGTGTCTCCCGCAGTCCAGAATCCCCCCCCCCCCCACCCTCTCACTAGACAGTGAGAGACTCACGCAGTCCAGCATCCCCCCGTCTCACTAGACAGCGAGAGACTCCCGCAGTCCAGAATCTCCCCCATCTCCCTGGACAGTTAGAGACTCCCGTAGACCAGAACCCCCCCCCCACCCCCGACATGACAGTGAGATATTCCCTCAGTCCAGAACCACCCCCTGCCCCTTACTGGACAGTGAGAGTCTCCCGCAGTCCAGAACCCACCCCCCCCCCCCCCCTCACTGGACAGTGAGAGACTCCTGCTGTCTACAATCCGCCCCCCCACCCCTCTCCCTGGACAGTGAGAGTCTCCCGCAGTACCGAATCTCCCCCCTCCCTCTCCCTGGACAGCGAGAGACTCCCGCAGTCCAGAATCTCCCACGTCCCTCTCCCTGGTCAGTGAGAGACTCCCGCAGTCCAGAATCTCCCACGTCCCTCTCCCTGGTCAGTGAGAGACTCCCGCAGTCCAGAATCTCCCCCTCTCCCTGGACTTGAGAGACTCCCGCAGTACAGAATCTCCCCCCTCTCCCTGGACAGTGAGAGACTCCCGCATTTCAGAATCTCCCCCCGTCCCTGGACTGTGAGAGACTCCCGCAGTCCAGAATCCACCCCCACCCCCCTCACTGGACAGCGAGGGACTCCCGCAGTCCAGAATCCGCCCCCCCCCTCACTGGACAGTGAGCGACTCCCGCAGTCCAGAATCCCCCCCCCCTCACTGGACAGTGGGAGACTCCCGCAGTCCACAATCTCCCCCCGCCTCTCACTGGACAGTGAGAGACTACCGCAGTCCAGGACGCCCACCCTCACTGGACGGTGAGAGACTCGCGCAGCCCAGAATCCCCCCTTCCCCCTAACTGGACAGTGAGAGACTTCCGAGTCCATAATCTCCCCCCCCCCCCCTCTCCCTGGACAGTGAGAGACTCCCGCAGTCCAGAATCTTCCCCCTCTCCCTGGACAGTGAGAGACTCCCGCATTACAGAATCTCCCCCCTGTCCCTGGACTGTGAGAGACTCCCGCAGTCCAGAATCCCCCCCCCCCCCCTCACTGGACAGCGAGAGACTCCCGCAGTCCAGAATACGCCCCCCCCCCCCCCTCACTGGACAGTGAGCGACTCCCGCAGTCCAGAATCTTCCCCCTCTCCCTGGACAGTGAGAGACTCCCGCAGTCCAGAATCCACCCCCACCCCTCTCACTGGACAGTGGGAGACTCCCGCAGTCAAGCATCTCCCCCCTCCCCTCTCACTGGACAGTGAGAGACTCCAGCAGTTCAGAATCTCCCCCCCCCACCCACCCTCACTGGACCGTGAGATACGCCCGCAGTCCACAATCTCCCCCCCCCCCCAACCCCCGCCCCTCAGTACACAGTGAGAGACTCCCGCAGTTCAGAATCTCCCCCCCCCCGCCCCCACCTCCCCTCACTGGACAGTGAGAGACTCCCGCAGTCCACAATCCGCCCATTCCCTGGACAGTGAGAGGCTCCTGCTGGCAAAAATACCCCCCCCCCCCCATCTCTCCCTGGACAGTGAGAGACTCCCGCAGAACAGAATCTCTCCCCCTCCCTGGACAGTGAGAGACTCCCGCAGTCCAGAATCCACCGCAACCCCCCCCCCCCCCCGCCCTCACTGGACAGTGAGAGACTCCCGCAGACTAGAATTCCCCACTCCCCCCTGACTGGACAGTGAGAGACTCTCTCAGTCCAGAATCTCCCCCCCCCCCCCCCCTCTCACTAGACATTGAGAGACTCCCGCAGTCCAGAATCTCCCCCCCCTTCCCTGGACAGTGAGAGACTCCCGCAGTCCGCAATCTACCCTCCCCCCCCCCCCCCCCCCCCACTGGACAGTGAGAGACTCTCGCAGTCCAGAATCTCCCTCCTCTACCGGGACTGTGAGAGACTCCCGCAGTCCACAATCCGCCCCCTCCCGACACTGGACAATGAGAGACTCTCGCAGTCCAAAATCTCCCCCCTCTCCCCGGACAGTGAGCGACTCCCGCAGACCAGAATACCCCCCGCCCCCCTCACTGGACAGTGAGAGACTCCCGCAGTCCAGACTCCCCCCCCCCACCCACCCCCTTCACTGCACAGTGAGAGACTCCTGCATTACCGACTCTCTCCCCCACTCCCTGCACAGTGAGAGACTCCCGCAGTCCAGAATCCACCCCCGCCCCCACACTCAGTGGACAGTGGGAGACTCTCGCAGTCCAGCATTCCGCCCCCCCCCCCTCTCACTGGACAGTGAGAGACTCCCGCAGTTCAGAATCTCCCCCCCTCCCACCCACCTCCCCTCACTGGACAGTGAGATACTCCCGCAGACCACAATCCGCCCCCTCCCCTCACTGGACCGTGACAGAATCCCACAGTCCAGAATCTCCCCCCCCCCTACACCCCGCCCCTCAGTGGACAGTGAGATACTCCCGCAGTCCAGAATCTCCCCCCCTCTCCCTGGACAGTGAGAGATTCCCGCAGTCCACAATCTCCCGTCCCCCTCTCACTGGACAGTGAGAGACTCCTGCAGTCCAGAACCACCCCCCCCCCCCTCTCCCTGGACAGTGAGAGGCTCCTGCTGGCAAAAATCCCCCCACCCCCCTCTCTCCCTGGACAGTGAGAGACTCACGCAGAACAGAATCTCTCCCCTCTCCCTGGACAGTGAGAGACTCCCGCATTACAGAATCTCCCCCCTGTCCCTGGAAGTGAGAGACTCCCGCAGTCCACAATCCGCCCCCTCCCCTCACTGGACAGTGAGAGACTCCCGCAGTCCACAATCTCCAACCCTCCCCCCTCACTGGACTCTGAGAGACTCCCGCAGTCCAAAATCCCGCCCCCCTCTCACTGGACAGTGAGAGACTCCCGCAGACCAGGACGCCCACCCTCACTGGACGGTGAGAGACTCGCGCAGCCCAGAATCCCCCCTCCCCCCTAACTGGACAGTGAGAGACTTCCGCAGTCCATAATCTCCCCCCCCCCCCTCTTCCTGGACAGTGAGAGACTCCCGCAGTCCAGAATCTTCCCCCTCTCCCTGGACAGTGAAAGACTCCCGCATTACAGAATCTCCCCCCGTCCCTGGACTGTGAGAGACTCCCGCAGTCCAGAATCCCCCCCCCCCCCTCACTGGACAGCGAGAGACTCCCGCAGTCCAGAATCCGCCCCCCCCCCTCACTGGACAGTGAGCGACTCCCGCAGTCCAGAATCCCCCCCCCCCCCCCCTCACTGGACAGTGGGAGACTCCCGCAGTCCACAATCTCCCCCCGCCTCTCACTGGACAGTGAGAGACTACCGCAGTCCAGAACGCCCACCCTCACTGGACCGTGAGAGACTCGCGCAGCCCAGAATCCCCCCTCCCCCCTAACTGGACAGTGAGAGACTTCCGCAATCCATAATCTCCCCCCCAGCCCTCTCCCTGGACAGTGAGAGACTCCCGCATTACAGAATCTCCCCCCGTCCCTGGACAGTGAGAGACTCTCGCAGTCCAGAATCCACCCCCACCCCTCTCACTGGACAGTGGGAGACTCCAGCAGTCAAGCATCTCCCCCCTCCCCTCTCACTGGACAGTGAGAGACTCCCGCAGTTCAGAATCTCCCCCCCCCCCCCACCCACCCTCACTGGACCGTGAGATACTCCCGCAGTCCAGGCTCCCCCCCCCCCACCTCACTGGACAGTGAGACACTCCCGCTGTCCAGAATCTCCCCCCTCTCCCTGGACTTGAGAGACTCCCGCAGTACAGAATCTCCCCACTCTCCCTGGACAGTGAGAGACTCCCGCAGTCCAGAATCCCTCCCCCCCTCACTGGACAGTGGGAGACTCCCGCAGTACACAATCTCCCCCGCCCCTCACTGGACAGTGAGAGACTACCGCAGTTCAGGACGCCCACCCTCACTGGACGGTGAGAGACTCGCGCAGCCCAGATTCCCCCTCCCCACTAACTGGACAGTGAGAGACTTCCGCAGTCCAGAATCTTCCCCCTCTCCCTGGACAGTGAGAGACTCCCGCATTACAGAATCTCCCCCCCGTCCCTGGACAGTGAGAGACTCCCGCAGTTCAGAATCTCCCCCCCCCCCCCACCCTCACTGGACAGTGAGAGACTCCCGCAGTCCACAATCCGGCCCCTCCCCTCACTGGACCGTGAGACACTCCCGCAGTCCACAATATCCCCCCCCCCCAACCCCCGCCCCTCAGTAAACAGTGAGAGACTCCCGCAGTCCAGAATCTCCCTCCTCTCCCTGGACAGTGAGAGACTCCCGCATTACAGAATCTCCCCCCTGTCCCCGGACAGTGAGAGACTCCCGCAGTCCAGAATCCACAGCCCTCCCCCCCCCCCCCCCCTCACTGGACAGTGAGAGACTCCCTCAGACTAGAATTCCCCACTCCCCCCTGACTGGACAGTGAGAGACTCTCTCAGTCCAGAATCCCCCGCCCCCCCCCCTCTCCCTGGACTTGAGAGACTCCCGCAGTACAGAATCTCCCCCCTCTCCCTGGACAGTGAGAGACTCCCGCAGTCCAGAATCCCTCCCCCCCTCACTGGACAGTGGGAGACTCCCGCAGTACACAATCTCCCCCCGCCCCTCACTGGACAGTGAGAGACTACCGCAGTCCAGGACGCCCACCCTCACTGGACGGTGAGAGACTCGCGCAGCCCAGAATCCCCCTCCCCCCTAACTGGACAGTGAGAGACTTCCGCAGTCCAGAATCTTCCCCCTCTCCCTGGACAGTGAGAGACTCCCGCATTACAGAATCTCCCCCCTGTCCCTGGACAGTGTGAGACTCCCGCAGTCCGAATCCACCCCCACCCCTCTCACTAGACAGTGGGAGACTCCCGCAGTCAAGCATCTCCCCCCTCCCCTCTCACTGACAGTGAGAGACTCCCGCAGTTCAGAATCTCCCCCCCCCCCACCCTCACTGGACAGTGAGAGACTCCCGCAGTCCACAATCCGCCCCCTCCCCTCACTGGACCGTGAGACACTCCCGCAGTCCACAATATCCCCCCCCCCCCCAACCCCCGCCCCTCAGTAAACAGTGAGAGACTCCCGCAGTCCAGAATCTTTCTCCTCTCCCTGGACAGTGAGAGACTCCCGCATTACAGAATCTCCCCCCTGTCCCCGGACAGTGAGAGACTCCCGCAGTCCCAGAATCCACCGCCCTCCCCCCACCCCCCCCCCCCCCCGCCCTCCCCGTCACTGGACAGTGAGAGACTCCCGCAGACTAGAATTCCCGACTCCCCCCTGACTGGACAGTGAGAGACTCTCTCAGTCCAGAATCCCCCGCCCCCCCCCCTCTCACTGGACATTGAGAGACTCCCGCAGTCCAGAATCTCCCCCCTTTCCCTGGACAGTGAGAGACTCCCGCAGTCCGCAATCTACCCTCCACCACCCCCCCTCCTCACTGGACATTGAGAGACTCTCGCAGTCCAGAATCTCCCCTCCTCTACCGGGACTGTGAGAGACGCCCGCAGTCCACAATCCGCCCCCTCCCGACACTGGACAGTGAGAGACTCTCGCAGTCCAAAATCTCCCCCCTCTCCTGGACAGTGAGAGACACCCGCAGACCAGAATACCCCACCCCTCACTGGACAGTGAGAGCCTCCCGCAGTCCACAAACCGCCCCCTCCCCTCACTGGACCGTGACAGACTCCCACAGTCCACATTCTCCCCCTCCCCCCCCCCCACCCCCCGCCCCCTCAGTGGACAGTGAGATACTCCGCAGTCCAGAATCTCTCCCCCTCTACCTGGACAGTGAGAGATTCCCGCAGTCCACAATACGCTCCTTCCCCTCACTGGACAGTGAGAGACTCCAGCAGTCCAGAATCTCCCCCCCCCCCCACACCCCTCACTGGACAGTGAGATACTCCCGCAGACCACAATCCGCCCCCTCCCCTCACTGGACCGTGACAGAATCCCACAGTCCAGAATCTCCCCCCCCCTACACCCCGCCCCTCAGTGGACAGTGAGATACTCCCGCAGTCCAGAATCTCTCCCCCTCTACCTGGACAGTGAGAGATTCCCGCAGTCCACAATCTCCCGCCCCCCTCTCACTGGACAGTGAGAGACTCCTGCAGTCCAGAACCCCCCCCCCCGCCCCCCCCCTCTCCCTGGACAGTGAGAGGCTCCTGCTTGCAAAAATCCCCCCCTCTCCCCCTGGACAGTGAGAGACTCCCGCAGAACACAAGCTCCGCCCTCACCCTGGACAGTGAGAGACTCCCGCATTACAGTATCTCCCCCCCTGTCCCTGGACAGTGAGAGACTCCCGCAGTCCAGAATCCACAGCCCTCCCCCCCCCCCCCCCCTCACTGGACAGTGAGAGACTCCCGCAGACTAGAATTCCCCACTCCCCCCCTGACTGGACAGTGAGAGACTCTCTCATTCCAGAATCCCCCGCCCCCCCCCCTCTCCCTGGACTTGAGAGACTCCCGCAGTACAGAATCTCCCCCCTCTCCCTGGACAGTGAGAGACTCCCGCAGTCCAGAATCCCTCCCCCCCTCACTGGACAGTGGGAGACTCCCCGCAGTACACAATCTCCCCCCGCCCCTCACTGGACAGTGAGAGACTACCGCAGTCCAGGACGCCCACCCTCACTGGACGGTGAGAGACTCGCGCAGCCCAGAATCCCCCCTCCCCCCTAACTGGACAGTGAGAGACTTCCGCAGTCCAGAATCTTCCCCCCTCTCCCTGGACAGTGAGAGACTCCCGCATTACAGAATCTCCCCCTGTCCCTGGACAGTGAGAGCCTCCCGCAGTCCAGACACCCCCCCCCTCCCTTTCACTGTACAGTGAGAGACTCCTGCATTACCGACTCTCTCCCCCACTCCCTGCACAGTGGGAGACTCCCGCAGTCCAGAATCCACCCCCCCCCCCCACTCACTGGACAGTGGGAGACTCTCGCAGTCCAGCATCCCCCCCCCCCTCTCACTGGACAGCGAGTGACTCCCGCAGTTCAGAATCTCCCCCCCCCGACCTCCCCTCACTGGACAGTGAGAGACTCCGCAGTCCACAAACCGCCCCCCTCCCCTCACTGGACCGTGACAGACTCCCACAGTCCACATTCTCCCCCTCCCCCCCCCCCACCCCCCGCCCCTCAGTGGACAGTGAGATACTCCCGCAGTCCAGAATCTCTCCCCCTCTACCTGGACAGTGAGAGATTCCCGCAGTCCACAATACGCTCCTTCCCCTCACTGGACAGTGAGAGACTCCAGCAGTCCAGAATCTCCCCCCCCCCCCCCCCCCACACCCCTCACTGGACAGTGAGATACTCCCGCAGACCACAATCCGCCCCCTCCCCTCACTGGACCGTGACAGAATCCCACAGTCCAGAATCTCCCCCCCCCCCCTACACCCCGCCCCTCAGTGGACAGTGAGATACTCCCGCAGTCCAGAATCTCTCCCCCTCTACCTGGACAGTGAGAGATTCCCGCAGTCCACAATCTCCCCGCCCCCCTCTCACTGGACAGTGAGAGACTCCTGCAGTCCAGAACCCCCCCCCCCCCCTCTCCCTGGACAGTGAGAGGCTCCTGCTTGCAAAAATCCCCCCCTCTCCCCCTGGACAGTGAGAGACTCCCGCAGAACACAAGCTCCGCCCTCTCCCTGGACAGTGAGAGACTCCCGCATTACAGTATCTCCCCCCTGTCCCTGGATAGTGAGAGACTCCCGCAGTCCAGAATCCACCGCCCCCATCTCCGGATTGGACAGTGAGAGACTCCCGCAGTCCACAATCCGCCCCCCTCCCCTCACTGGACAGTGAGAGACTCCCGCAGTCCACAATCTCCAACCCTCCCCCCCTCACTGGACTGTCAGGGACTCCCGCAAGACCAAAAATCCCGCCCCCCTCTCACTGGACAGTGAGAGACTCCCCGCAGTCCAGAATCCCGTCCCCCTCTCACTGGACAGTGAGAGACTCCAGCAGTCCAGAATCTCCCCCCCCCCCCCCACACCCCTCACTGGACAGTGAGAGACTCCCGCAGTCCAGAATCTCCCCCCTCTCGGGACAGCTGGAGACTCCCGCAGACCAGTTTCAACCCCCCCCCCCCCGCCCCCGACAGGACAGTGAGAGACTTTCTCAGTCCAGCCCCCCCCCCTCCTCACTGGACAGTGAGAGATTCCTGCAGTCTAGAATCCGCCCCCCCCCCCCCCCCCGTCTCCCTGGAAAGTGAGAGACTCGCGCAGTACCGAATCTCCCCCCCTCTCCCTGGACAGTGAGAGGCTCCCCGCAGTACAGCATCTTCCCCCTCTCCTGGACAGTGAGAGACTCCCGCAGTCCAGAATCCACCGCCCACCCCCCCCCCCCCCACTCCCGACAGGACAGTGAGAGACTTTCTCAGTCCAGAACCCCCCCCCCCTCCTCACTGGACAGTGAGAGATTCCTGCAGTCTAGAATCCGCCCCCCCCCCCCCTCCCCTCTCCCTGGACAGTGAGAGACTCGCGCAGTACCGAATCTCCCCCCCTCTCCCTGGACAGTGAGAGGCTCCCGCAGTACAGCATCTTCCCCCTCTCCTGGAGAGTGAGAGACTCCCGCGGTCCAGAATCCACCGCCCCCCCCCCCCCCCACCCCTCACTGGACAGTGAGAGACTCCCGCAGACTAGAATCCCCACCTCCCCCCTGACTGGACATTGAGAGACTCCCGCAGTCCAGAGTCCACCCCCCACCCCTGCCCCGCCCTCACTGGACAGTGAGAGACTCCCGCAGTCCAGAGTCCACCCCCCCCCCTCTCAGTAGACAGTGAGAGACTCCCGCAGTCCAGAATCCCCCTCCCACTCTCACTGGACAATGAGAGACTCTCGCAGTCCACCATCTCCCCCCCCCCCCCCCCTCACTGGACAGTGAGAGACTCCCGCAGACCAGAATCACACCACCCACTCCCTGGACAGTGAGAGAATCCCGCAGTCCAGAATCCCCCTCCCCCCTCCCTCACTTTACAGTGAGAGACTCCCGAAGTCAAGAATCCCCCCCCCCGCTCTCACTGGACAGTGAGAGACTCCCGCAGTCCAGAGTCCACCCCCCCCCCCCCCTTCTCACTAGACAGTGAGAGAATCCCGCAGTCCAGAAATGCCCCCCTCCCCTCTCACACTGGACAATGAGAGACTCTCGCAGTCCACAATTCCCCCCCCCCCCACCCCCCACGCCTCACTGGACAGTGAGTGTCTCCAAAGTCCAGAACCCCCCCCCCTCTCCCTGTACAGTGAGAGACTCCCGCAGTACAGAATCTCCACTCTCTCCTGGACAGTGAGAGACTCGTCCAGTACAGAATCTCTACCCTCTCCCTGGACAGTGAGAGACTCCCGCAGTCCAGAATCTCCCCCCTCTCCCTGGACAGTGAGAGACTCCCGCAGTACAGAATCTCCCCCCCTCCTCCCTGGACAGTGAGAGACTCCCGCAGTCCAGAATCCCCCCCCCCCCTCCTGAACAGTGAGAGACTCCCGCAGTCCAGAAGCCCCCCCCCCCCCACCCCCCGCACTGGACAGTGAGAGACTCCCACAGTACAGAATCTCCGGCCTCTCCCTGGACAGTGAGAAACTCAGCCAGTCCAGAATCCCCCAACCCCCCCTCACTGGACAGTGAGAGACTCGCGCAGTCCAGAATCTCCCCCCTCTCCCTGAACAGTGAGAGACTCCCGCAGTCCAGAAGCCCCACCCCCCCCCCCTTGCCGCCCCCCCCCATCACTGAACAGTGAGAGACTCCCGCAGTACAGAAACTCCCCCCTCTCCCTGGACAGTGAGAGACTGCCGCAGTACAGAATCTCCGGCCTCTCCATGGACAGTGAGAAACTCCCGCAGTCCAGAATCCCTACCCCCCCTCACTGGACAATGAGAGACTCCCGCAGTCCAGAAGCCCCCCCCCCCCCCACAAGCCCACCCCCCTCTCTGGACAGTGAGAGACTCCAGCAGTCCAGAATCTCCTCCCCCTCACTGTACAGTGAGAGACTCCCGCAGACCAGAATCCCCCCCCCCTCACTGGACATTGAGAGACTCCCGCAGTCCAGACCCCCCCCCCCCGCCCCTCACTGGACAGTGAGAGACCCCCGGAGACCAGAATCCCCCTCTCACTGGACAGTGAGAGACTCCCGCATTCCAGGTCTCCCCCCCACACCTCACGTGACAGTGAGACACTCCCGCAGTCCAGAATCTCCCCCCTCTCCCTGGACTTGAGAGACTCCCGCAGTACAGAATCTCCCCCCTCTCCCTGGACAGTGAGAGACTCCCGCAGTCCAGAATCCCCCCCCCCCCCCTCACTGGACAGCGAGAGACTCCCGCAGTCCAGAATCCGCCCCCCCTCACTGGACAGTGAGCGACTCCCGCAGTCCAGAATCCCCCCCCCCCCTCACTGGACAGTGAGAGGCTACCGCAGTCCACTATCTACCCCCCGCCCCTCACTGGACAGTGAGAGGCTACCGCAGTCCAGAACGCCCACCCTCACTGGACGGTGAGAGACTCGCGCAGCCCAGAATCCCCCCTCCCCCCTAACTGGACAGTGAGAGACTTCCGCAGTCAAAAATCTCCCCCCCTCTCCCTGGACAGTGAGAGACTCCCGCATTACAGAATCTCCCCCCTGTCCCTGGACAGTGAGAGACTCCAGTAGTCCAGAATCCACCCCCACCCCTCTCACTGGACAGTGGGAGACTCCCGCAGTCAAGCATATCCCCAATTCCCCTCTCACTGGACAGTGAGAGACCTCCCGCAGTTCAGAATCTCCCCCCCCCCCCCACACCCTCACTGGACAGTGAGAGACTCCCGCAGTCCACAATCCGCCCCCTCCCCTCACTGGACCGTGAGACACTCCCGCAGTCCACAGTCTCCCCCCCCCCCCCCCCCCCAACCCCCGCCCCTCAGTCAACAGTGAGAGACTCCCCGCAGTCCAGAATCTCCCCCCTGTCCCCGGGCAGGGAGAGACTCCCGCAGTCCAGAATCCACCGCCCCCCCCCTCACTGGACAGTGAGAGCCTCCCGCAGACTAGAAATCCCCACTCCCCCTGACTGGACAGTGAGAGACTCTTCAGTCCAGAATCCCCCGCCCCCCCTCTCACTGGACATTGAGAGTCTCCTGCAGTCCAGAATCGCCCCCCTTTCCCTGGACAGTGAGAGACTCCCGCAGTCCGCAATCTACCCTCCACCACCCCCCCTCCTCACTGGACATTGAGAGACTCTCGCAGTCCAGAATCTCCCTCCTCTACCGGGACTGTGAGAGACGCCCGCAGTCCACAATCCGCCCCCTCCCGACACTGGACAGTGAGAGACTCTCGCAGTCCAAAATCTCCCCCCTCTCCCTGGACAGTGAGAGACACCCGCAGAACCAGAATACCCCACCCCCTCACTGGACAGTGAGAGACTCCCGCAGTCCAGACACCACCCCCCCCCCCCTTTCACTGTACAGTGAGAGACTCCTGCATTACCGACTCTCTCCCCCCACTCCCTGCACAGTGGGAGACTCCCGCAGTCCAGAATCCACCCCCCCCCCCCACTCACTGGACAGTGGGAGACTCTCGCAGTCCAGCATCCCCCCCCCCCCCCTCTCACTGGACAGCGAGAGACTCCCGCAGTCCAGAATGCCCCCCTCCCCCTCTCACTGGACAATGAGAGACTCTCGCAGTCCACAATTCCCCCCCCCCCCCCCACGCCTCACTGGACAGTGAGTGTCTCCCAAAGTCCAGAACCCCCCACCCCCCCCCCCCCCCCTCTCCCTGTACAGTGAGAGACTCCCGCAGTACAGAATCTCCACTCTCTCCCTGGACAGTGAGAGACTCCCCCAGTACAGAATCTCTACCCTCTCCCTGGACAGTGAGAGACTCCCGCAGTCCAGAATCTCCCCCCTCTCCCTGGACAGTGAGAGACTCCGCAGTACAGAATCTCCCCCCCTCTCCCTGGACAGTGAGAGACTCCCGCAGTCCAGAATCCCCCCCCCCCTCCCTGAACAGTGAGAGACTCCCGCAGTCCAGAAGCCCCCCCCCTCGCCCCCCCCCCACCCCCCGCACTGGACAGTGAGAGACTCCCACAGTACAGAATCTCCGGCCTCTCCCTGGACAGTGAGAAACTCAGCCAGTCCAGAATCCCCCAACCCCCCTCCCTGAACAGTGAGAGACTCCCGCAGTCCAAAAGCCCACCCCCCCCCCCCTCGCCGCCACCCCCCCCCCCCCCCCCCCATCACTGGACAGTGAGAGACTCCCGCAGTACAGAATCTCCCCCCTCTCCCTGGACAGTGAGAGACTGCCGCAGTACAGAATCTCCGGCCTCTCCATGGACAGTGAGAAACTCCCGCAGTCCAGAATCCCTACCCCCCTCACTGGACAATGAGAGACTCCCGCAGTCCAGAAGCCCCCCCCCCCCCCCCCCACAAGCCCACCCCCCTCTCTGGACAGTGAGAGACTCCAGCAGTCCAGAATCTCCTCCCCC